>NC_081796.1:24963810-25244793 GCF_963082965.1 Carassius carassius
CATTTACAGGGAGGTGGATGCTTACGCATGAGTCTCCACAAGGATATTTCTTTTGGTGCATATGCTGGAAGAGGCCACCATTTGGACATTATTACCTTGTGGGATCATAAAGGATTAAAATTTCTGGAATATTTCCATTTGTCAGAGGAGAGAACTCATCTTTTCAATGGAACAAGTTCTCTCCAGCCCACTAGGGTGTTCTGAGTGGGAAGTGAGTGGGAAAGCGGAGTGGGAATCCGAGCAGAATCCCCTTGGATTTCTCCTTATGGATAAAGACAACAGTTCTGTTGGTGAATCTTCTAATGACATTTTTCAGGAGAACGCCATAAACCTAGATGACCTATTTTGGTCTTCTCCGTACTCTGGGCAGACATATTCCTGGGAAAATGGTTTGGAATGTATCTATCCCGATTGGAAGGCTCCGCCTCCTCCTTCCCAAGATCTCAAAGGAGAGGGTTCTCCTAAAAGTTTGAAATTTGTTGATGGAGATCTCATCTGTTTTAATTCTAGATCTACTAGTCCTACGGTCTCAAATAATCAAGTGCAGAATCAAAACAACTTTTATGGCTGTCCTGAACAGGTTCCTGATTTCCTGCAACCAGTGGAGGTTACTGCCACTTCAAACCATCTAGATGTGTACACAGGCGAGCTGGGTATTATTGACCCACTACTACAAGAAACCCAGCTTTTTGAGGAGACACATTTAACAAACTCTGCGTTCAGCCATGATTTCCTAGAGGAAATAACATTTGTTAACAATGATAGTCATAGCTTGCTTCCACATGGGATTCATCTCACTCTGGATTCTGAAGTTTTGTTGCCCGTTTCGTTGACATGTACAGATACGAACTCCAATCCCAAGCCTTCAGTTATATTTCAGACACCTCTATCTACACCAGAACACATTTACCTCCCATCCTCAGCCCTTTCCTGTGAGCTCACCCCTTTGAAGATACCACCACCTATTCTGTCAAATAACCAGTATCCAATGGATGAGATAGAGATGTTGTTACCCGGGTTGCTGGTTGGAGATCTGTACTTTGAACAGGAGAGTCGTAAGCCGCCAGCTATTAACAAAACCAATGAAGATGATCAACAGAGCCAAGAGATGACAGACACTAACACAGTAACAACACAGCTATCATCTGAAGCAGAGACTGTTTGTAGGAGTCCATTAGGTGAGTCTTGCATATCATCTGAACTCTGTGAAGAAATGTTGTGTGTTTTATCCACAGAATGCACATTTGATGTACCATTGGAAACTGCTCGAGAAGAGTTAGAAGAGGAGGTCTTGTCCAATGCTACAACTGATAACATTTTTTCAGAACCTGAAACAGTACTCGCACCAATTGCTTTTGTTGATTTACCATCGGAAGATCCTTCAACTGAAAGTCTGCTTGACAAAGACGAACATAAGGAGTCCACAACAGCCTTGCCACTCAGCACATCTGAGCATAATGCCTTAATTGAGCTCTCGCCTGAAGATGACATCTTACCTGAGGACCACATCCAGCCCACTCATTCACCTGAGGCTGAAGCCTTATCTGAGGAGTCCCACGATGGAGATATTCCTGCTGAATCAGTGTTTGAAATCTTAACAGACAGCATCTCTTGCAAAGCTGTGGCATCTTTAGACCGTGTTATTCCACCTGTGACAGATGCTATTGAGCTAACAGAACAGGAGAAATGTGAAGCAGACTCACCCGGTCTTGAATCTAAATCACTCACCCTTGAATTTCAGGACAATGCAACGAATGTAGAAACCCACAAAGTAGACGATGACCCTGAGGCTATGGAGACCCAGCAAGCTAATTATACACCCACAATAGGTAACAAAGAGGATTTAGACACACTCAAAGTTTTAGAAATCTCAGATTTGCATCAAAATCAAGAGGCAACCAATTTGGAAATTAAGTCGGACAGTTTGCAAACTACTTATTTAAACCTAGATGACAGTAAAGCTGACAACAATCAAGAACTGATTGCAATGAGTGAAACCTGTCAGGAGCTAGTCAGTGCTCAGCAAAAAGAGGACAATCTCACATCTTTGGACCAACTGAATGACAGTTTAACTACAAACTCAAGTTCAAATGTAATAGACACACCTGAAGGAAATGCAACAGCTCACAATGACGGTCTCAATACACAGCTGAATGCTGAAGAGAAACTTCCCATTGATTTTCCACCAGGAAGGGAGAGATCAGATTGCAGTATGCAGTCTGCTAAGAATCAAGTCATACCTCATTGTGCAAGTAATCGTAATTCTTTAGAGTCCAGTCCCTTTACCTGTGCAGGTAATCAGCTGATTGTGACGGGTGGACTAGGGGGGCCGGATCTTACAGAGACTCCCAGCCAATTGTGTGAAGCTACAGGAGAGGGAAAGGTGGGGCTTCTTGCTCAGCTTACACATCAGGAGGATTTCCATCAGCTGACACCATCACAGATAGACCTGGCGCAAGAGCAACAAGTGAGCTCAGTCGCCCCCAAATCTCCTCCCTCACATAGAAATGTCTTTCCCTGTAGAGCGAGCCTGGATGGGGAGGCCTACCTGACCTTTATGGAGATTAATCCTGATAATCCCAACATTCCCAAACATGCAGAAATGACTCTGGATCTGTGCAAGGCCACAGATGCTCTGCAAGCCGCATCGCTCCATGACCAGAGGGTCCCGGTGGACTTGATAAACGTGCCTATAGTTTCCGCAACAGCACATAAAAGCGAGGAGCAGTCGGCTCTCAGAGCGGTTTTCCAGGCTTTGGATCAGGACGGGGATGGATTTCTCCATATTGAGGAGTTCATCGAGTTTGCAAAAGCATATGGAGCCGAACAGGTCAGTTTTTGGTGTATCCGTGTCTATTTGTGTGAGTTTGTGGTGGGTAAATGTTGGGTGGGGGTGTAAATGTTAAAAAAGAGGCTTTATGATTACAGGACAGAGCTTGTCTTCTCTTGGTTCCCAAAGCTCATAGTGAAACTTGATCATGGTGACAGCCAAGAACTGCTCTTTTATTATTCAAACCCTCGAAAGACTGAGAATACCACTCTTGACCTGCATTTCTCGCGCATTCTTTCATGGTTTCTGTCTTTCCTTTTTTAACTATCGGCTGTTTTGCATCAGTTTTAATGATCTATGCAAATATTAAAACAATTGTCAGTGTCTTTTAATGATGTCTGAATCTTTATCCCGAAGTTTGTTTATGTTTACATATTTAATTAGATGGGAACTTGTAATAATTGCTATCTTTATCTTAACTTGGACATCAGCTTTTTAAAAGAACGTTCCAGGTTTAATACGATTCAAGACATTTTCAGATTTAGGTTATGGTGAGATGTTTACCATGGAGTCTTTAAAAATAGAAATGTGAAAATCATTGCCCTTTTTTTTTTTTTGACCACTTTCATGAAGTTTTCTTTTAAAATTTGTTTATTATGTGAGCTTTGAAGTTTTTTAAAACTCCCTTTTTACAGCTGTTTGATGGCATTGCATTGTCAGTATGCAAATAACTTTGCATAGAAATAGTATAACTATTTTATATTTATAAATAGTAGGAATATTTTTTACACAAATCATGTTGAAACATTTTTTAAACTGACTACTAATGAGTACAGTTTTTTTTGCTCATTTTAAAGAAAAAGAGGTACAAGTGGCAATCAGCTTTTGTTGTTATCAACAATATGTTGGAGGTTCTGTCAGATTTTAGCTTACTTTGTTCGAAAACAGGAATATTCTTGATAGTTAAGTAGAAAAAAAAATGGTTTTAGTTTAGTAAGTCATGGAATTTACAAATAAGTGTAGATTAATAATAGATAATGTATGGCTGAAATGTATGAATTGGTCTGTGTTTGAAATTCATGAGTTCATCTAACAAAATATGATCCTCTGTATTGTTTGACGAGCATTAACGATGTTGCACTAGTGTTTATATTTGGCAGGTCAGTAGACAAGTGATTCTAGATATTCAGGAGGAGGATGTATTTATCAAACTGCTTTTGAGACCTAGTGTTAAGCACTGGATTTTCCGAATCCCTCTGTGGTTATTTTGCTGTTCAGATGAGAATAAAGATTTGTGTTCCTGTTAACTCCCGATCCAACAGACACGCGCCATTGTGCATTTAAGAGAGGATGGATTTGATGCCGGAAGTCTGGCTCTTTTGTGACTGTTAAAACTGCTGATACAATCAGCTGGAAGGTTAAAAGGGCAGATAGAGACGATAGAGGGGGGTGGATGGACATAAAAATGTTATTCATCTTTTCTCACATGCACTTTCACTGTACATAGGTAATGAAACATATGACTTATATTTGCATTTGTCTTTGAGGTCAGTCTAATTTTGCGGTGTGCTTGTGACAGTGTGGTAGGTTTAAACTTTAACCGCCTTGTCATGAGAAAAGCATCACATATTTGCAACACTAAGCAAGTTTGTGTGTTTTTTTTAAGGTAGTTTATGGTTTCAGGAATGAAGCCTCGAGGGACATTCCTTTGTCTGCGTGACTGTGATTGGACTCAGATTTGCACTGGTTTTTTCTCATTATAAGAGCTTGCTCAGCTGGTTGGCTCACTGAAATGGTTATGACTAAAAGGATGGAGAGAAATAAACATGATGAAGAATCAGGGAGACAGAAAGTGGTATGATGTAAAAAGAAATGCTGAATGTGTGTGTGGATTGCATTGGTCTCAGATAGTTTCAAGACACACTGGAGAGAGAATGTGTCTGTGTGGATGTGTCTTTCATTATGATGTCATTTCTATGTCTTTTTTTATCTTTGTGATACAGTCGCTATGAGATTGTATGACGTTAGATGCAAATTCTTACCCAGAAGTAGCGTTTGCCAGGAAGGAACTGGTAACAGAGCAAAACTGTCCATGTGTGAGTGTCTCTGAGAAAGCTGTTACTGTCCTTTTAAAAATTTAAGAAAGTAAAAATAAGAAAAACTAATAATTTATATTTGTATGGGGTGAATTAGCTTGTGAAGACATAAAAAAACCTAGTGTTTTAATCAAGATCAACAGAGGTTTTTAATGATATTTTTTTCTGCTTAGTCACAGTTTTTCATGTAACTGATTGTAACTGAGATGCTTTTATATACTGTACAGGTGTGAAACAGCGCCTCGACTGCCCCACATTACAGTCATTACCTAAAGCAGTCATTTGATTAATTAAAGGAAATTTGATTGTACAGGTGATAAAATACCAGGAATAATCTTTACATGATCTGATAGAAATGTATTGATAAACAACTATGTATTATATAGTTATTTTAGTATTTTTATGTACTATTATATTTTTATTCATATTTAGAATGGGCTTTTTTTGATATATAATTTTAGTAGGGATGTTCATTTAGGTTATTTTTCCCATCCGACGCTCGTCAACCAATTATTAACCATTAACCAACAAGATAATTTTAAATGAGAATTGAATTAAATTAGAAAGGATAAGTGTCTGTGACCTGTTAAAAGCACTAACATTTGTTTCCCAGGGATTGATTTTACATGTGCAGAAAGCAGCAAACAACAGAACATGAGGATTCACATATAACATCACGCACCTGTAGCACTTCTGCGAGAGGAGAATAAGATAATAAAGCTAGGCTATATATAGCGAATAAGTAGGCCTATATTTTTACTGGCGCTGCATGCACGCACACAGTTAAGCTTTGATACTTTGACAATGCAGTCTGTTCATTATCATAATAAAATGCAGTCTGTCAAACATATGGAAAAAAAACACGCTGCTCAGTTTAAAAATGTGATAAAATCTGTGCTGTTAAGTGTTATCATCGTACCACAATGATGTTATGCAAAACATTTTGTTTTACGTGGATATTGGAACACAAGTGAAGTAGGCTAAAATAAATAATAATTTGGCATTCAAATACATAGCCAATACGGAAACATTTGATTTTGTGTCGAATGAGAGATCCAGTGTTCATTTTAGTTTCGTTTTAGCCTATATTAATTTGTTTTGGCATGTCGTTTATTATGCTGCTTTTTATAGGGTATTTTTTTCTTTTTCTTTTTAAAATAGGCTTCTGTTAATTAAAAGGATTGTTGTGGAGTGAGGGGAACTAAAATAGCAAAGCTATGTTTACAGTGTTTATCATAACATTTTGCGTCGGCATTAGGCCTATTTCTGAATGAAATTTTTTTTCTCTATAAACAAGTTTTTTTTAATATGCGTAGCATATTTTAACAATGCAGCAAATTACTGCAAATAAATAAATTACTTTTAAAACCATTTAATTGATTGCATTAATTGGTCAAAGTTCTTAACGGTTGGTTAACAGTTAACTGGTGAAAATTTACATCTCTAATTTTCTGTTTTTAGTTTTCTGAAGATGAGTTTTGGTAAATTTTATTTATTTTTTTTAAATATTTTTAAATATTTAGTTGTAATCAATTTTTATTTCAGTTAAAATTTTAGTTTTTTATTTATTGTATAGTAGTTTTTGTTTGTAACACAGTAATTTGAAGTCATCATTGACCTGTATGACTGACTTTCTTTTGTTAAGCACAAAAGAAGATATTTTGAAGAATGTTGACGGTAGCCATTAACTTAGCATTTTTTTTTTGTATGTGTAAATCAGTGCCTTCAAGAGCTAAAATATCACGCACACAAACAGAGTTTAATGTTTAGACGACAGTTTGATGTTTGATCTCTCGATTGGAGGTATTTGAACATGTTTAGTGTTTTTCTTTGAGAACTCTGATTCTGTAACTCACGACTGTCCTGCTGGATATCAGTCCTGCTGTTGCCTGGTTACTGACTGTGTGTTATAGTAAGTGTGTGTGTGTGAGAGAGAGAGAGAGAGAGAGAGAATGTGTGTTTTACCACCATAACTCAGGGACGGACAGACTTTTGTCTGTTTTGTTTATCCTTGAGTTACAAATAAGTTTATGTAATGTTTTGTTCTTTAATGGAAGATATTAGATCAGATAAGAAAAATGCTAAAATGAGCTCATGTCAATTTTGAGTCTCTTATTATTATTATTAATATATATATATATTTTTTTTTTACCCTTTTTTGAGTGAGAATCAGTTTGGTGTGTTTTGTTGTCATTAAATGTCTGATAATGTGTTCCATGATGCAGCTCTGATTGTGGAAGATGAATAGTTTGTGTTTTTTCGTGTTTGTTGAGTGCCGTGTGTTTGTGGTTTCAGGTGAAGGATCTGACACGGTTCTTGGATCCCAGCGGTCTGGGTGTGATCAGTTTTGAAGATTTCCACAGAGGCATCATCACAATCAGTAATGAAGGTACAGCAGCACATACAAACTCACTCAAGGCATGCTTTAAATTAAGGCTGTGCAATTAATCGAAAAAACGGTTCGATTTCGATTTTGGCCTTCAACAATTATGAAAATGCAATAACCGAGATGAAACAATCATTCCGGCTTCTTTTGCAGCACTACGCTTTTGTTCCTCCATAAAAGCTCAATTTCACGTGCAAATCTGTAAAAAAATGTAATGTGACATTTGCAAAATAGGACGTGCTAGATTTATCTAAGTATAATTATTCATGTTTTCAAAAGCATTAATAAAGAGAACATGCGCTGCTCCTCAGGAAGAGATATGCGCTCAGAGACGGAACAGAATACAGACATGTAAAGTCATCTTTTAGCTCAAGGAGCACGCCTAAATGGTCAAATATACACGAAAATGTGTCAAGATGATGTGCTTGGTGATTATTCATTTATAATTAATGTAAAGAGTTAAGAATGAAAACAGGTGCATAACAGTAATTTGGATCCGTGTGGCTCTTAAAGTGACAGAGGGCTATATTATATTTTACGTTTGATTATTCATTTCTGTTGGACGCTGTACCACGCTGCATGAACCTTTTCATATAAACTAAAATAAATACAAAACTAGAGCCAAACTAAAACTGAAATGAGACTTTAATAATAAATAGTATAGTGAATAAATAAAATAACCATATAGCTTGAGACTTGCATAAAAAAAAAAACATTAAAGCATAGTTTTTCATTTGTATCTTTTCTATTGTATTTGTCCTTTTGCTTTTTTTTTTTATTACTGACAGTTTAATTATTTTCAATAATTTTGAAAACTTTTTGTTTGTTTGCAATTCCGCTGGTCGCTACTATGTAGATGTCATAGCAACCTTATTTACAGGAAATACATATTTGATATGTATCACTATCTTTAAATAAATCACTCATATAAAGCTTTGGTCAATAATTGTGATTATGAATTTTGCCATAATCGAGCAGCCCTACTTTAAATCATGTTAATTAGAGATCATTTATACGATAGACTAATCCAAACTCTAAAATAAAAATTTGGTCAATTTCAAAACAGAATAAAAATATTATTTAAATCCTTGAAGCAGCATTTTTAAATTAAGAACAGCTACAAAAGGAGTTTTTTCTGGTTTGGCTAGAGTTCTCATCATCAGTTTTGCCCTCAAAAGAATAGCCAAGTTAGAAACACAAACATCTTGTTTTCTTGATGACTGTGTGATAATCTGACACTATTTAGTAATGATTTTTGTCTGATTGAGAGTTCACATCTCCTGAAATACAAATTGCAGAAAAACAAATGAGTCAGAGCATCTGTGAATTACTCAGTGAATCACACCGCTGAAATGGAAATTGAGTTTCATATAGAGAAAAGAGCTTTTATCTTGCCTCACAGGAATATTAAAATGACTGATATATTGAGTTATAGCTAGATAAAACTAAGTGAATTCGTACCATAATACATTACTGAACCTGATCTTAAATGCAAAAATTATGTAGCAAAGCACACATGATAATCCTCAGATGTCATAGTTTTCTTGAAGAATCCTGGATTTTGAAGACACCTGGTAGACACATTTTAATCTTACCTCTAAACCTTCAGAATAGTGGATTTGGTTAACGTGTTTCAAAACGTAGGGTGCATTCACACTTGTCATGTTCAGTTTGATTAAAACGAACCCTGGTGTGATTGCTCTGTTAGTCCGGTTCTTTTGAGCAAGTGTGAACGCTGCCATTTGAACCCTAGCGAGCACCAAACATTCAGACCAGGACCACTGAAAAGATGGGTCTCGGTCCACTTCCAAACAAACTCTGGTGTGGTTCGAATGATATATGACCGTAACACGGACCAAATAGTTCTAAATGAACCAAAAACAGGAAGTAATTAAAAGATGCAATGCATTACGAAATGCGGTGTAACCAAAACAAAATGAGCAAAGATGAGGTGAAGTTCCTTTTATGAGCTCCTAGTGAGTTTGCAGGTGGTGAGAATAAAATTATATGTACACTACATGCAAAAAAGACGGCATTAGGTATGTTCGACTTAAAGCGGTGATGAGCAGAATAATCAGTTAATGGGTGCTTTGATATCATACACAGTCTGACCTGACGCACCTTTTGTTTGGGGTGTTCGATGAGTTTCATCATGATGTATACGCCATTCAAGCCGACCAATCAGGTTGTGAATGTATAACTATGCCTTTAGGTTCGGTGTCTAGGTTCGCTGTCAAAAATGCCAATGTGAACGCTAAGTGGACCAGGAACAAATGTATTGTTTTCCTTTTTGGTCCAGACCAAATGAATCAAACAAACCGAACTACAAGTGTAAACACACCCCTAGTGAACTCTTTTCCTTGGAGAGGAATAGATCACCTAAAAAATTTACATTTGCTAAAATTCTCTTGTTCACAGGCCATCCAAAATGGAGATGAGTTTGTTTCTTCATCCAAGCAAATTTGGCAAAGTGTAGCATTTCATGACTTGCTCATCAATGGATCCTCTGCAGTGAATGGGTGCCGTCAGAATGAGAGTCCAAACAGCTGATAAAATTAACATCTTGTGAAGTTGAAAGCTGCATGTTGGTTTGAAATAAACCCATCAAGCAACTTCAAACTGTTGCTTCCGGCTTAAATACAAAATATGAGGATATAATTCATAATCATGCATCCTCCAGAGAAAGTGTGATCTCGTCTGAATCAGGAGAGAAATATGCACAGATAAAGCATTGGTAACAGATCTAAACAAATATATGTTTATATTTTGATGTGAGAGGACAACAGGAGATTTTTACTTCACAACACATTAACTAATGGACTGGAGTACTGTGAATTATTGTGATGTTTTTATCAGCTGTTTGGACTCTCATTCTGACGGCACCCATTCACTGCAGAGGATCCATTGCTGAGTAAGTGATGCTATGCCAAATATTGTTTATTTAGCTAAAAATGTGGTTTATGTTTGCTATATTTCAAGAAATTCCATACAATAGCAGTCCCATACACTCCCCATCTCTCTTTAAATCTATTTTGATGATTCAGGAATATTTTTCAAGTGCTTTGCTTGGGTTTTCTACCGATAATACTTCAGTAATGAGGATGGTCATGTTTCTAATGGCCTGCTAGGCGCTCAGATTTCCCTTTTATTAATGGATGAGTGACTGGAGCATCTCCCTCTCCCCGCCTGTCTATTTGTACTCCATATCATTTACTAGATTCAAGGAAACATTTTTCATTAGGAAAATATTCTAGATATCTGAAACAGACTATTACATAAATATTGTTTCCTGGACTCCAGACAGCCCAGTCGCTCAGTGCAATGTATTCCATTATAATATAAAGTTTTTAGTAGTCCTTTGTCATAATCCTGTTTGAAGGTGTTGTTCTTTATCAGGTTCTGATCCATATCTCTACAAGACTCATCTCAGTGCAGTGGAAGCCAGTGGACCTCCAGAGGAATATGACGAGGTATATAACACACCAACATTGTGGTTATTGTGGCCATTTCTCCTCCGCTCTTGTCATAACAAACATAATAAATCAGAATTTCAGGACCACATTTTGCTGAATCATGGATTCTAGACCAGCACATTCCACAAATTCCCTGAAAGCCCAGAGAACAGGAGAAACAGAGCATGTTCATTTCTCTGCTACAGCGCCTCCTGCTGGCTCAGTGGTGAAATGTGCATTCAGCTCATTCATTATTTACTAACTACATATGCAGTAGTATTTCAGAAGGACATATGATAATATTGTAGTTATTGTAGAATATGTAGTTAGTCCTGTTACCACAGTTCTTCTGGATTCAGTTTCTTCATGTAGGCTGCTTTATTAGGTACACCTGTTCAATTGCTTGGTGACACAAATTGCTCATCAGCCAGTCAGATGGCAGCAACTCAGTGCATTTAGGCATCTAGGTGTGTTGAAGACGTCTTGCTGAAGTTCAAACTGAGCATCAGAATGGGGAAGAAAGATGATTTAAGTGACTTTGAAAATGTAATGGTTGTTGGAGCCAGGCAAGGATTTAAAAAACTGCTGATTTATTGGGATTTTGATGCACAACCATCTCTAGTGTTTACAGAGAAAGGTCTGAAAAAGAGAAAATATCCAGTCAGCGGCAGTTGTGTGGACGAAAATGCCTTGTTGATGTCAGAGGAGAATGGGCAGACTGGTTAGAGATGATAGAAAGGCAAAAGTAACTCAAATTACCACTCGTTACAACCAAGGTATGCAGAATACCATCTCTGAACACACAACACGTCGAACTCTGAAGCAGATGGGCTACAGCAGCAGAAGACCACACCGGGTGCCGCTCCTGTCAGCTAAGAACAGGAAACAGAGGCTACAATTCAGGTCTGGTCTGAGTCGTCTTCATTTCTGCTTCGACATTCAGATGTTAGGGTCAGAATTTGGCGTAAAGAACATGAAAGCATGGATTTGGTGTAAGTTTCCTTGAAATTTTCATTTGTTCATGAGGTTCTTTCAAAAACATGTTTGGCCCTTTAGTGTGGTTAACTACTCTTTTTGTTACTGTTTTATATTTTAAGCTAGCTTCAATAACCACTTTAATAAATTATGGTGTGCTTGGTCTGTATACCTCAGTGTCGACAGTGGTTATGGCCTCATCTATCAAAAGCTTTAATTATAAGTTATATAATTGAGCATATTCATTTTGTAAATACAGAAATGTGCAATGTGCTGCTTCAGGATCTTGTTTTTTCGATCTGATTTTCCCTTTCCTCATTTCTGTTTCCCGTCACTTCTAATGAAACACACACACACACACACACACACACCTGTGTGTTTTCCTGTGGGTCATGAATGGCTGTGCTGTTTCCATGTATGCACAGCGCTACACAAACACACCGGTTAAGGTGGTTTGTGTAGCATCTCATCCAGAGGAACAAACACACTTACACACACACACACACACACACACATTGTTGACAATATACAGGACCGGCTGGTGATAGATTTTTTTTTATAACACACACATGCACACACCTGTCAGTCATCAGAACATATGACTGTTGCAGCACGTGCTGTCATGAATACGTCTTTTGTTCATGTTGGTTGTGAATTGCTAATGCTTTGCTACATAAAAAAAAAAATTGAAATGAAAAACAGAAATAGTGTTAAAACTTAGTGGGCTGCCTACCTAGACAGCATTTTTTGGCTATCACAGATACACTAAAATGCTGTCTAATTAGACAGGATACTGAGAAGTTATGTTGGCACATGAGTGTAATGTTAATTAAAGGGGCGGGGTCAGGGGCACAGACTCCGCCCCCTCCTGTTCCTGGTGTCCTTCAGACTTTGGTCCTTATTTTCCAAGGCAGCACACTAGGAGTAATTTTTCTGGTGACTCGATGTGGGGGCTGTGAGAGACACAGGAAGTAGCTGTTGTTAGTTTTTAGGTTAGTTAGTGAACCTGTTTTTCCCGTGTGACGGTACTCGAGTGGGAAGAATGGTTTTGGGAATGGCCTCTCCTGTTTTAAGAGCTCCTCACAGACTCACACAGGTACGTTGGGCACTGAGATGCAGGTTTTCTGATGGAGTTTGTACTTTTGGTTAGAACTGACTGATCGACTGAAGGTTTGAGGTTTATTTTGGCCATTGTGTTTTTAAACAACTAAAAAGTTTCTCACTTGTAACTTTTCTAATTATTAAATTAAAATATTTAATGTTTTATATTGTAAAAAGTATAGAAAGGGAAAATAAACAGTGGGACAAGGTTTATACATTTTATTTCTTTATTTATAGTTTTTTTTTAAGAGAATGTATTACATAAGCAAAGGGGGAAATAAACATTAGGACATTTATTTTTTAGGACATACTTGTTTTTGTTTTTTTACAAGAAAATGTTTTGCATGATATAAAAATGAGAACAAATAAAAATAAACATTAGATTAAGGGGTAATACACTGTGTGTATTATATTTTACTTTTTTACACTTTTTTTAAAAATATATATTTTACTTAGTGTAAAAAGAAAAAGAAAATACCTAGTAGAAAAAGGGATATTACATTCGTTTGCATTTTTTTTTTTCTTTATTGTGCCCAGATCGTTTCCCTGTCATTATTAATATTTAATCATTGATGTATTGTTTATGTAAATAGCAGATGCACCTTCATAGTACATTTAAACTTGGCAATAAATAACAACAAAGCAACAGTTTTTCTTGTGAGAGTCTTTTAAAGTTTAAACGCTTTGTTTTTGTGCAGTGGATGATTGACAGGTGAGTAGGCTGTTATCTAGAAAACATTGGAAAAGATTAGCATTTACACTACAAATGCAATGTGTTTTCAATCACCCCTGATGCATCGGATCATTTTGTTCTGTAAACATTCGTTGCAAACATTAATAACCTCCCGTACGTGTGTGTTTGCGTGTTGCTGCTTATAAAAAGCGTGAGCTGGTGAAATGACTAAAAATGCTTTTCAAAAACTGCTTTGAAAAGTATAAACTTAAATCTTTTTTTAAAGCTGTTATCCACATTCATTTTATAGCTCTGTATTACAGCATGTCAATCATTGATTCAGTTGTTTCTAGGAGAAACCTCTGAGACAAGGTTGATACGTGCAGCATAAGGGGAAACACCTTTATGTATTCAAAAGCAATAAAAGTTTTCTAATCAGTGTGTGTGTGTGTGTGTGTTTGTTTGCAGCAGGCGGAGGTCTCAGACAGCGCCTATCTCGGGTCGGAGAGCGCCTACAGTGAGTGTGAAACCTTCACCGATGAGGACACGATGGCTGTGGTCCATCCTGAACTCCATGAGGACGTGGAGACTGACAGCGGCATTGAAAACACACTCACGGATGGAGACGACCACAACAGGTAACACACCAACACACGGGTGTGAAATTACATGAACAAAGAGACTGGATTCATAAATCACCCGGTTGTTATTATAAGAATAATTTATTTATCAGAAATGTACTAATTCTCAGGTCATCCAGAATGTAGATGAGATTTTCTTCATCAGAACAGGTTTGGAGAAATGTAGAATTACATCACTTGTTCACTAATGGATGCTCTGCAGTGAATGGGTGCCGTCAGAATGAGAGTCCAAACAGCTGATAAAAACATCACAGTAATCCACACCTCTCCAGTCCGTCAGTTAACATCTTGTGGACGCAAATACTATATGTATTTAAATAACGCTGAAACTTAATAAGCTTAAACGAAAAGTAGAAATGTTTTAGAAATTAGCCTAAATTTAATAAGTACTGAAACTTAATTAAAAAAGAAAACTTATAAAACAAACAACCAAATTAAAATCACCCATAACAAAATTAAAAGCAAAAGATGATTCAGAATACTAAAATAACTGCAGAAATGTGATGACATCATGTTGACCTGTAAACAGTGTCGTTTCAGTAGACTTGAATGTATCAGCAATAATCTCACAAAATAATACAACTTCCTGATTCTGTGTATCAGCTTTGGACACCGTGTTCTCTAGAAAAACACTTTTTGGTTTAACTTTTTTTAGTTTTATTAGGCAGACGCCACAAAAACAATTCTTGCCATGTAATGCCACATAAGTGTTGAGCAAAGGTGACTGGTTATAACAGGAAATAAGGTTTCGCTTACCTTGTTCGTTTTTGAAATTGCATTGGATTGCATTTATTTTAAATGTTGTGCAGTAAGAGTGCAGTGTTGTTGTGCGCTGTTGTGTTTATGCAAGAATCTGCTGACTAGAGTTTCTTATTTCCCAAGAGCCACTAACATCAGCTCAGCTGACCGAGGTGTTCCTGTTTCCTGTGTTATCAGTGTCAGTCTTAATTTTCCTGTCGCCCGGCTGCAGGAAGTGTGGAGTTTGCTCTTTCTGCCTTCCTGCGGCCCAGAGTTTACCCATCTTTCACTCTCTAGGTTCCGTTTTCTCTCGCTCTTACTCTCCTCTGTCATTGTAAAATGTCTTCTATCTCAGCCCCCTCATGTGTTTCTCTTGATTTAACATTCCTGCCGTGTCAGGGTCACACCGTGTCGCCTTCCAGAAACTCACAGTCTGAGTTACGGAAAATGCATTGTCATATTTTACGATAACTTGCAGATTTTTCTCTAGATCTTTGACTTCTGGTCTCAGGTATCAGTGCTTCGCTTTTAGATTTTGTTCAGATCCCACAGGCTAGCCTTAGTTTATCTGCCTACCAAGGTTTACTCGGTCGATTTTGTTGCATTATTAATGCAACGTGTTTCTGTGTTAAATATGTGTTTTCGTGTCAACATAAATTCATGCATACAGATATTAATCTGATTGCAGATCATGTTAGCACACACACTGGGTCACCGTTAATGAGCTCTAAATCAGATTAAGACGCACACACATCGTACGTCTTAAGCATATGTAACTGTGCTTGCACAGGAGATTGATTCAGATTTTCCGGGTCACAAACGTCTGGCAGGATTGTCCAGCAGATTAAACTCTACAGGGACAACTGCATGTTACCTCACAGAAAGCTAGTTCGTTCTGAGTAAAGCAGTGTTATTATCGATCGTGGGAGTTTGGTTTCACTGACACACTGTGTGCCCAGTTGCTCAGAATCGCTAAAGAAAGGCCGAATCGCTTTAAGATGCGGTCGCCACCTTCACGCGTGCTTTGTGTGACCAATCGCAATGTTATAGTGAAACGAGGGTGAGTATATGACCGGTTTATGTAACCTAGTTCTCTTGTTAATTTATGTCTGTTGTGTGTGATCCTTTACATACACAACCATTCAAAGCTTTGGAAAGGTGTTTTTTTTTTTTTTTTATGATTTTGATTCTTGTGCTCGTCAAGGCTCCATTTATTTGATAAGAAATACCGTAAAAACATTTTTAAATAACTGTTTGCTATGTCAATATATCTTAAGATTTCATTTATTTCTGTGATGCGCAGCTGTATTTTCAGCATCATTACTGCAGAGATTAAAGTGAATTATCAGATTATCATCTTTTTAAAAAAACTGTTCAAGTTCTGCCTCACACACAAGGATGTTTTTCAAGGGAGTTTTTTTATTTTTAATAGTAGGAATAAAAAAGCAAACATGATTATCTTCAGAATTTCGATTTATTGTTCCGAGACCGTAAATGTTTACATTTTAAAGTTTTATGATTTTTCCTTAAGACTGTTAATTTATGCTAAATTATGTGTATTAAGGGTAAATTAGACATAAATTAAGCTTCTAGTAATAAAATATATAGTACCAAAAATGCATCCATGTATTTTTTGAACAAGTAATGTTTATTTAGCAAGAGTGCATTAAATGAATGCATTAAAATGTGAAAGACATTTGTCATAAAATATGCTGTTCTTTTGAACTTTCTATTAATCAAAGAATCCAGGAAAAAATGCATCACAATTTCCACAAAAATGTTAAACTTTTCAACATTTAGTAAAAAAATGTTTCTTAAGCATTGTATTATAATGATTTCTGAAGATCATGTGACACTGAAGACTGGAGGAATGATGCTGAAAATACAGCTTTGATCACAGAAATAAATTCAATTTTACAACATATTCAACAGACAACATAGTAATAATATTCTAAAATATCACTGTCTTTAAATGCAGCTTTGGTGAGCTTAAGAAACTTTTTAAATTCATTAAAATAAAATAAAAATCTTACCAACCCCAAACACTTGAGATTCATTTTTAGATTCATGTCCAGAGAACTAAAAATGTATTTTAATTTATTAATTTGCTACAAGCTTTTGCCATTGTTTCTGGTATTTTCAATAGCATTTAATGAAATCTGTTTAGATAACACATTATATTCCATGTGTTTCTGTGATAGGTTCACATTGGGCTCTGATTTGAATGGCCACACCCTCGTGGCCGTGATTGGAGGAGAGGAGGAGCACTTTGAGGATTTCGGTGAGAGCCACAACGCTTCAGACCTGCTGCTGGCCAATCAGGAGGATAGAGGGGCGGGGCCAGAGGTGGAGGGAACTACAGAGCCACTCCCACACCCGGACAGCCCACTGCCCCGCCCCCTGATGCTGCTCACGCCTAGGTAACACACAAGTTTATCCAACAAATACCTGGATTATTTAAAGCATAAAAACATCCTCAAACTCATTGTATAGCTTACACACTCCATACATAGAACACAGTGTGACATTATTCTTTATCCCAAGCTAAACTTGGACGGTATAAATAGGCACTGTAAATGTTTATCTGGGCACAAATAGAAATACACTGTTTCTAGTTTCCACACAGTGAAAAAGAGAAAGTGAGTCAGCACAGCAGCAAAGGTCAGGTGCACAATGAGACCATTCCTGACCACATACGACTTCTCTCATTTACAAACAGTGTGTGATAGACAAAACCAAACCTGTGTGTGTGTCTGTGAGACAGATCGAGATGTTATGATCCCTCTGAGCAGTGTGTGCATGTGTTAAAAGGTAAACCGCCTGATGTCCTGCTGACTGCTCTAGTATTTCTCTGATCAGTGGGTAAAGGTCGAGTTGCTGTGGCTATTGTTTTACTGCAGTGCTGATGTTGTCAGGCGTATGTGATCCAGCACACACCTCGACACTAGAGAAGAGAGCATGGAAACACAACACACTCTCAGACCTGTTCAGATACACCCACACACACTTCTCCTTCACTGTAGAGCTCACCTCACTGTAGATCCTCCTCCGTCCTTCACTTTAACTCAATGATCCTCGTTCTCTCCCTCCCTCTCTTATTAATCACTCGCGCACACACTCTCCTCTCCTCATTTCTCCCGTCATATCTTATCCTCTCCCCTTCTCATGTCTTCTGATTTCTTTCATATATCTATTTCTACTGTCGTTTCTTCCCAATTTCTCATTTCTCCTGTCCTCTCCTCATTTCTTCTCCTCCTCCTATTCGTCTTTACTTATTTCTCCCATATCTTCTCCTCTCTCATGACTTCTCATCTGCTCATTTTTTCCTATTTATCATCTACTAATGTCTCCTGTCATATCTTCTCTCTCCTAATTTCTCCTCTGCTCGTTTCTCCTGATTTCTGTTCTGTTTCTCCTGTCATATCTTCTCTTAATTTCTCTTCTCTACTCATTTCTATTCTTCTCCCCTGTTCTTTACTCCTTATTTCTCCTCTCTCCTGCTCATTTCTTCTGTTCTATCTTCTTTTCTTTTCTCCTCTCATTACTCCCTTTGTTTCCTCTCTGTTTCTCCTCTGTTCTCCTCAGCCCCAGCTCTTTTCCTGCTAGTTTCCAGAGTTTCCTTCAGTCGGAGGCGCTGGAGTTTTTCTGCACTCACTGTCATAAGCAGATCAGTCGTCTGGAGGATCTGTCCTCGCGCCTGCAGTTACTAGAGATGAATAGGTAACGCTCCCGCAGCATGTGCACGCCTCCGCTGCGTGTGTGTGTTGAGTTTGGCCACTGTACACACACACACACCCTCATTTACTGTCTGCATGTGTGTACAGTGTCACATGACTCGTGTTGGTTTTGATGTGAAGGCTCAGTGTTTGTACATTGTGTAGATGAGGTTTGTGGTGAACATGAATGCTCTGCTGTTGATGCTGTGTGTGTGTGTGTGTGTGTTTTATGCATGCACGATAGTCTTTAAGTGCTTTTTATGTAAATTTTATACAAATAATATAGGCTACATAATGCAAATATAAGTTGGCAGTCTTGATTGTTTAAAACACATTGGTAAGCAAATTTCTTAAAGAGAAGGAAGCTTAAAAATTACAATCCTGTCATCATTTGCTCACCCTCATGTAGTTCAAAACCTACAGTACATGACTGCATTTATTTAACTACACCATTGTATAGACAAGAAAAGCTAAGAAAATCTCCTTTTTTTTAAATTTTATTTACTCGTAAGGGTTTGGAATGACATGAGTTTTTATTATTGGGTGTACTGCACCTTTAAGAACTGTATAACATTGTGTTACCATTAAACCTGAGTATGCATAAAATTTTCAATTTAGTGTTGCACTGGTCAGTTTTTCCAAGACATTTTGCCTGGGAAACTTTAGTTTAACATATTAATATATGGTATTTTCTTTAAAAGATCATGGAAAGTTCTAAGCGGCAGTAGGGAACCGTGATGAGGGTGTTTTCTGACTTAGAATAGACAAAGCCGTTTCTCTTCAGACTTGTGCAACAGGAACAGAATCTCCTTTCACGCATCCATGTTACACCTCCATAAATACAGAGTTTATTTCCGTGTGCCGTGAGGTCATTACCATTGAAAGAAGAGCATTGATTCAGCCTTCAACCTGCAGAAAGAGCTGACAGCCCCAAACCTCAGCGCTTCGCTGGGTGTTTTTTGATCTGCGGTTCACAGGTCACGGATGGAAAGAGAGTTTTTCCTCTTTGCCGTTCTTTCTTCCTGACCCGTTTCCTGTTTGTTCTTTCCTTTATAGTTCCAGCAAGAGGTTGTCCAGTAAGAAAGCAGCAAGGTGAGATCCTGCCTCTCTATGCACCAAACGTCACTTTTTAAGGACAAAAGGACAATAGGAATCTTTTGTGATGTGTTTGCATGTAATTTCAGATGTTTTTTCGTGTTTTCAGCAAAAACTCACTTATGTTTTGATAAATGTTTCAGAAAACAAGACCTGTATCTGAAGTAATTTTGCTTGCAAAATTAGCAAGACTTTATTTCTTATGTAAATGCTTTTTCAATTAAGAATGTTTAGAAAACAAGACAAAAATATAGAGGAGGAACATAATTTTTTACAGTGTTCTTGGTCGACTATGTCTAAGTTTGCTGGTCCAGTAGCAAGAAAAACCCCATGGAAATTCATGACGGTTTACAGATCAGCAGGGAACATGTTGAAATGTTTGCGTGTGTTTTTCAGACACTTGCAGCACTCTGGCACTCTGGATGTCATGGGAGATCTGACTCGAGACATTTTGGACCTTGCAGATCGTGACATCACAGACAAGGTTCGGAAACAAATATAGAAATTTTGCATGGAGCTGACTGAAATGATGCATTTGGTGTGAATTGGATTGTTTTCATAATCATCATCAAGTGCAAAAAGTAACCAAGATCTAAAAAGTTAATATTACCATGATAGTTTTATTTTTTTACCTTGATTTAATGAACCCTTTATACAAAATAGATTATTTCAAATCAGCCTCACAGTGATAAACAGGAAAATAACAATCAATGATGCAAACCTTTTAAAAAATGAGTCTGTTCAATGTTGATTCAGTTCAATAACTGTGTAAAGTTCATTGATTATGAAACAAGCTCAATTCAGCTATAAGTATCTCTACAGAAGCCAGTAGTGTTTATGTTGAGTCAGTTCAGTTGTTGCAGAAGTAATTAGTTACAATTTTTTCTGCTATAATTGCCGTTTCTTAAATTTATATTTAGCCACATGTTTTTTAATATGCAGTACCAGCTGGATATTATATCAGTTTAAATTCATAAAAGGCTTTTGTTGGAATATGTTGTCATTCAAAGCAAAACATTACTGGTGGATTAGTACATTTTGATCAATTTTAACAGAAGATTCCAAGATTATCTTTCTATTTTGACATGCCTTCATTCATGTCATCCAGCTGGATAATGTTACCTTCGTGACATTGAAATTAGCAATTAATTTTGCAGCAACAATATTAAATTTAAAAGCATTAAGCATTTGATAAATAAATAAGCTCTGAAGAAGACGTTCTCATTTGAAGTTGTTTTCATCTGATAGTGAGAGTGCAGTTAAAAATGCACCCATGACACGGACGGAATAGAAAAACGGATCGTTTTGTGAATGCATGAGGAACGAAGGCTGTGTCTGTCCTGCAGGTGTTGCTGTTGGAGAAGCGTGTGTGTGAGCTGGAGAAGGACTCGTTGGAGAGCGAAGAGCAGCATGCACGCCTGCGGCAGGAGAACCTCACTCTCGTCCACCGCGCAAACGCTCTGGAGGAACAGCTGAAGGAGCAGGAGCTGCGCGCAGAGGAGAACTTACTCACACACACACGTAAACACAGAGATGCTCTGAACAAACTTCAGAGAGAGAGAGACCTGGAGATCGAGAACCTCCAGGCCAGGTGAGGGCCCACACAATACATCTTTAATGATCAATGTAGAATGGCTTTTTGAGAAATTACGTTGTGGGCGACCAACATGTTTTACGCAGATGAAGTCAGATCTAGTTTGGACTGAATTCAGGGTTATGTCAGGGTTAAACAACAAGATTTTCTTTTTGCATTGCATTGCACTTTCCCTGACACATCAGTTATGGATTATAATTGTTTTTAACATGGATTTATACATGTACCAGAAAAATATTTGTTAAATTATATTTTTAAGATCTACAAAACCAAATTATATCATGACTGTTAAAATGCACAAAAACACTTTAGCTGGAATATGATGTCACATGAAGCAACTGGAGGGTTAGTCATTTTTTACCCATTTTAACTGATGATTCCAAGATTATTCTTTTTTTCCAATTATGATGAATCTTCATTTATATTATGCATTTATATAATGTTACTTTTTAAACGATTTGCAACAACCGTATTCAATAAAAAACAATGTTTAAATCAAGTGAATGCAGAGACTTACCTGTTTGTGGGCTGTGTATGTCATGAGTCTTGCACCACGTATTGTTAAGCACATTTGGAGAGGTGGGATTTTATTAATAGTCCTCCTGAGAAGGAATAAGAAATATGAAGACATTCATCATATGCAGTTAAAACTATTTCTCACTTTTCACATTTTCAAGGATGATTATAGTGTTGTTATTGTTATCTAACACTATAAAAAATGTTTATGTAAATTGAAATAAAGCCTTTGCAATTAACTGAAATAAAAGTTCTATTTAAAAAAAAAAAATCAATTAAAGCTACATAGAAGTATTTCTTTAAAAACATACATTTACTAAACTTTAACTTGGCAGTTAAAAAATTGTATGCAATAATACTATATAAATACTACAGTTAAGAGCTTTTATCTGTTATTTTGTCAAGCTCTTAAAAAATACTACAGTTAAGAGCTTTTATCTGTTATTTTGTCAAGCTCTTAAATAATACTACAGTTAAGAGCTTTTATCTGTTATTTTGTCAAGCTCTTAAATAATACTACAGTTAAGAGCTTTTATCTGTTATTTTGTCAAGCTCTTAAATAATACTAAAGTTAAGAGCTTTTATCTGTTATTTTGTCAAGCTCTTAAATAATACTACAGTTAAGAGCTTTTATCTGTTATTTTGTCAAGCTCTTAAATAATACTACAGTTAAGAGCTTTTATCTGTTATTTTGTCAAGCTCTTAAATAATACTACAGTTAAGAGCTTTTATCTGTTATTTTGTCAAGCTCTTAAATAATACTAAAGTTAAGAGCTTTTATCTGTTATTTTGTCAAGCTCTTAAATAATACTACAGTTAAGAGCTTTTATCTGTTATTTTGTCAAGCTCTTAAATAATACTAGTTAAGAGCTTTTATCTGTTATTTTGTCAAGCTCTTAAATAATACTACAGTTAAGAGCTTTTATCTGTTATTTTGTCAAGCTCTTAAATAATACTAAAGTTAAGAGCTTTTATCTGTTATTTTGTCAAGCTCTTAAATAATACTACAGTTAAGAGCTTTTATCTGTTATTTTGTCAAGCTCTTAAATAATACTAAAGTTAAGAGCTTTTATCTGTTATTTTGTCAAGCTCTTAAATAATACTACAGTTAAGAGCTTTTATCTGCTATTTTGTCAAGCTCTTAAATAATACTACAGTTAAGAGCTTTTATCTGTTATTTTGTCAAGCTCTTAAATAATACTACAGTTAAGAGCTTTTATCTGTTATTTTGTCAAGCTCTTAAATAATACTACAGTTAAGAGCTTTTATCTGTTATTTTGTCAAGCTCTTAAATAATACTACAGTTAAGAGCTTTTATCTGTTATTTTGTCAAGCTCTTCTTTGTGGATAAGATGTGTCTGCCATCTATGATGACTTTTGTTTTCTCTCACCCAGTATTGCATTTGAATGTTTTCATTGTGCACTCTGCCCAAAAAGAAAATATCATAGTGTATCGTTTTTGTCTGTGTGTTCAGGTTGAATCAGTTGGATGAGGAGAACGGTGAGCTGAGGTCATGTGTTCCCTGTCTTAGAGCCAACATCGAGAGGCTGGAGGAGGTACCAACACATACACATCTGTAGATCACATACAGAGCCCAAAATGACTCGTTTGTCACATCATGAGTGAATGGAAAAAAAATCTATTTACATTTATTTTAGTCACTTTTTACTCTTATTTGTTGCCGAGTGTCCAAAAGAAAGTTCAAATGGTTTTTAAGAGGGAGTCATTTTTTCAGGAAAAGAGGAAACTTCAGGATCAGGTGGACGACGTCACAGATCGGTTGAACGAAGAAATCGAATCTCGCAGAAAAATGGCCGACAAACTGAGCCATGAACGCCATACGACTCAGAAAGAGAAGGAGTGCACTCAGGGGGTGAGAGGTCATCTCTTTGGCTTTATAGCTGGGGTCACATGGTTGTTCGTCTCTGTTAATGGCTTCTCTGTGCGTGTGTAGTTGATAGAGGACTTGAGAAAGCAGCTGGAACACCTGCAGCTGTTTAAGTTGGAGGCTGAAGCGAGAAGAGGCCGATCGGCCAGCTCTGGCCTGCAGGAATACAACACTCACATGAGAGAGAGCGAACTGGAGCAGGAGATACGCAGACTCAAAGAGGTACAAACCGACTTAAACTGGTCAACATAGAAAAGACACAGGGCAAGAACAACCCCAAAACTGTAAAAAGCAGACTTCACTGGTAACAACTGACTCAAATCTGTAAAAACCCAGACTCAAACAACTAAAGACAGACTTAAATGCGGACTCGGGCAGTTTTAGCAGTTTTAAGTCTGTTTACCTGTCTGTTTAGATATTTTAAACGGGTAACCTGACTCAAAATGGTCAACACAATAAAGGTAAGCCATAACTAAACTAAGGAAACACAAACACGAAAGGCATACAGAGACAAAAAGGACTGGTACTGGTTAAAACAGACTTAAATGCAAACTTAAACTGGTCAGCATAGACCAAAAATAAAATAACAAAAACAGGACAGGTACAGACTTGTCCAAGACTCAAACTGATAAACTCATACTAGTTAAGAGAGACTTAAAACAGGTAAACATAAACCCAGAAGTCTCAGACCGGTAAACACAGACTCACAACATGCATTAAAAAGCTTGTAAGCGGACTTAAATTAGTCAACACAAACTACACACTCTAAAGACTCAAACTGTTGAACAAACATAAATTATTCCACACAGACTGAAAACCCGCTAACGACAGTCCCAAGACTCAAACAGGTCAAATATCTCTCTGTGTGTGCAGGATAACCGCGGTCTGAAGGAGCAGAATGACGAGCTGAACGGACAGATCATTAATCTGAGCATCCAGGGGGCGAAGAGCTTGTTTACCGAGTCTCTATCCGAGTCGCTCGCCACCGAGATCAACAATGTGTCTCGCTCTGAGGTCAGTATTACACTATTGTGCTCGTTTCTGCTTTTAATATGGACACTTTGTGATGTGTAATGTGTGTGTGTGTGTGTGTGTGTGTGTGTGTGTGAGCAGCTGATGGAGGCCGTGCACAAACAGGAGGATATCAACTTCCGTTTGCAGGACTACATCGACCGCATCATCGTCGCCATCATGGAGTCCAACCCCTCCATCCTGGAGGTCAAATAATCACCATACCTGAACTGAAACAGGAGGCGAGCGATGCATAAAGAGATGCATCGTTATGTTGATCAAATAATTGAATCATTCAAAACATTGTTTGTTTTGTGTGTGGATGTGAATGGCCCTGTCCTTCGGTTCCTGTGACTTCCCTGTGTTTTGGGATTGAGGTGCCCGTTCCCTCTGTGTACACAATTCACGGATTGAATTTCAGTGTAAGAATCTTGTTTGTGTAAGTCTGGTTTAACCCATGTGAGGGACATTAGCTGGCCTGAGGGTTGAGCGTGTGTGCACCATTTAACTCGTGAACGAGTTTTTGCTGAATCTCAGTGTTTATACTTGCATTTTTCTTTATATTGTTATTTATTACGATGAAGCGTCAGGGGAGACTGACACCCACCAAGGGAGTTCGCAGTGTTGCATTGTGGGTAAGGTCATGGATCCCGTGCGATTTGATTTCTTGCTGAGAATATTCGTCTGCTTGCTCCTGTCCTGGATTCTTTTCCTAAAGACTTTTATTTTCTGTACAAAAGACTCTGGAAATGTTCTTTGCACTTCAAGCAATTTCATTTAGAGAAATTACTGTTTGCTATTTGAATAGTTTGAAGGATAAATAAAGTGAAGCTGCTTTATCAACGTTGGCGGGAAAACGAAGCGGCCGCTGAAGCATTGATCTCGAAGCGAAAAAAGAAAAACTTCTGCTTCATTTCTGCGTTTCAGAACTCTTTGTGTCTCTGATGAATTTGGGTGTAAATATTGATCTAGAACGTTTGGTTCTTGGACTTGTATTTTTATGGAGATAAAGATTTAGTTTCATGTTGTCTTCCATTGGACTGTTCCAGCGCACCATCATGGATCTACATCCCTCTCATCTGGGACAAGCATGTTTGAGTTTCACTTTCATCTTTTTTTGACTGGGAAAATCCAGTGGAAGATGTATATGTATTTATGTATGGCTGTTTTAAAGCTACTGTAATGATACCGATGGACATTAAAGTGCGGGAACATTGCTTCTTTAAACTTCTGAGTATGTACGCGCGTGCGTTTGCCGCCGACTGTCTCCTTAATTTCCTTACAGAGATGATTAGGGAAGATCTGAATCTACTGCTCTTGATGTTATACAGCTGCTGTATATGATTTAAGATAAGTCAACACACATTTCCAGTGTCCAAAGACAACATTTCGCCGCTTAGGAGTTCTGCTTGCCACTTAAGACTTTAATAAGTTATAAACACATAATAAACAGACTCCTCGTAATGAAGGATACAATTGTAAAAAATGATGTTTACTCTTAATTGTCAAGGTTGCTGTATAAATGAAAGATATCAGTATTGTCTTCTGGTTTAATGTTTGGCTTTCTTTTAAAGATACCCCCCATAAGATGTATCTTTACTGTAAGGGGTCTTATAGATTTTCAAAAAATTGTATGAAGGTGATTAAAAGAAAAATGAAAATACAATTAGTTACCAATAAATTAAGTGCAAATAAGTTGTTTCTTTCTTTTTTTTTTTTATGTGTCAGTTCTATGAACGTGCACATACTGTAAACTCCAAACAAGGGACAAATAGAATAGAATAGAATTTATCCGTGCAAATGCAAGATCCCTTGAGGTACGGATAAACATCATTAGAGAAACCGGGATAGTTTTACAGCTTTTTGTACTTTATGAGATTGAACCGCGAATAAATGAATGAAAATAAAATGCAAAGGTGTTTGAAAAACCTGATGCAGTTATTGAAACCCAACTGTTAACCTTTGACCTGTTATTTATCCACCTTTTTTTTGCTAAATAAAGTGCCATTAACCTTAAAACTATTTATGCTCAAACCAGTGTTTATGATTATAAATTAAAACAATATTAAAACAACTTTAATTTAGTAATATTTAGCATAACAGGCTGTTTTCGTACAGGTAAAATAACTGGATGTAAAAGACACAAGAAGTCTGGCACATTCATTTTTATCTTAAAATTACACAGACAATTTAGAGGCCACACACAGAAAAGAAAAAGGAATTATTTAAAACATTTTGGATGGTACAAATGCTTTTATAATGATTAACTTATTCTTGATGAATCTAGTAAATGAATTCATTAAAAAGTAACAAACCTAAGAAGGTTAGCGCCATCTAGTGAACTGTTATGGAATATGGTTATGATAGTCACAGGGAGTTATGTCCATATAACACGACTTATGTCCATATAATCCGTCCGTCCGTCCGTCCAGACTCTCCAGACTCTCCCCAGCTAAGAGAGACCAGCATTGGCCACCTTGCAGCTTTACCCTCCATCACCTGCAACCATCTGCACACAGACACACCTGACGCCTTCCTACCACAGCAGTACTACCCAGTGCTGGCCCCCAGCCTACTAGACACAATGGAGAAGACATGCTGCGCTCTCAGAGCTACACACATTCAGGGCTGAAATACTTGTAAATAAAGAAACCAACACATGCTTAAAACATCATTGCAAGTTACAACCACTTCATATTTTAATGCATAACTGCAACTACCACGTATGTAAATCATGCATTTATATCATCATTCATAATCACTGCATATATTAATGCTTCATTGCAGCGATTGTGTATTTTAATGCACTGATGCCTCCACTGGATTTTTTAATGCACTGATGCATCCACTGAATATTTTAATGCACTGATTCATCCACTGAATATTTTAATGCATCATTGCAACATCTGTGTATTTTAATGCATTGATGCATCCACTGGATTTTTTAATGCACTGATGCATCCACTGAATATTTTAATTCACTGATGCAACCACTGTATATTTTAATGCACTGATGCATCCACTGAATATTTTAATACATTGATGCATCCACTGAATATTTTAATACATTGATGCATCCACTTTATATTTCACTGCATTAAGTATTTCATATTAATGCATCAATGCAGCCACAGAATGTTTTATGTATAATTACAACCAATACATTCTTTAATGCATCATAATAGCCACTTTATATTTGCATGCATCATTACAACCGCTACATATTTAATTTATTGATGCACATACTACATAATTTAATGTATATTTAGTGTCCATCTGTCTTATTTTGCCTCGTTCATGTGTAACTTTCTGATATAGCGAGACAGGACTGCTCTCTTGGGTTTGTGGCTGAGGTTTTGGGAAAAGTGTATCCAAGGATACTGCTGTAAGTTTAATTTTTATACTAATGTATTTTTTCTCCATTGATTGCAATCTGTCTCCTGCATAAGTATCTGTGTGTACTTGAGACTTTGGCACCCGGCTCTCTTCCCTGACCCGTGTGGACCCGCTGTGGCAGCGTGTGACACAGAGACTGCTGGAGAAGGTTCCAGAAAGATGCACCGAGTGTGTCATCACAGGACTCATACGCAGCCTCAGCGGGTATGAGATCCAGCAGAGCTTGGCCCATCTGAGATGCAACCTGAGAAAAAAAAAACATCAATGATTATATGAAGTGTGTGTTATTCCTAACAGGGCTGCACCATTTGAGGAATAAAAAAAAAAAAAATATATATATATATATATATATATATATATATAAAATGAATTTATAATGTATTCATATAATATTATTTATTACTATAAATTATTATTATGTATTTCCTGTTTCCAGCAATTTTAGTGCTTCAACTTAAATATAATTTATTTATTTTAAATTTATTTTGAACGAGCTTTTATTTTTATACTTTGTTTTCATTTTAAATTCAGATATTTATTTTTTTGTAATTTATTTATCTAATATTATGTACATATATATATTTTTGTGTGTGCTTAATTTTAGTCATTTTACTGTTTTAATTTAAACTAAACAAAACAATATTGTTTAGTTTTGAAGTTTTTGAAAATAACTGAAATGTTAGTTTTGCATCTAATATTTATATTTATTTTATTTTTTAGCTTTATTTTATTTAATAAAAACGTTTGAATTGTTTTAATTTTAGTTAAGGATGATAAGCCAGCAATCAAGGACCTTTAGGTGTGTATTTGCAGGTTTTCTCTGAGGATATTGCATTGAGCATGTCTTTTACTTCCAGCATTAACGCAGCAGACTTTTGATGATTGATCTCTTGTATATCTCATTACTCTCCAGTTTGAGTGTGCATTAAAGGTGAGTGTTCAGTTCAGTAAAGTTCTGCTCCATCTGGAGGACAGATACAGTTCCACACTTCCACACGATCCGGCAGAATATATTGCACATTAACAATGAAATGATGTCTAATATTGATGTTTAATTCATTCTTTTCAGGATGGGACTCAATCTGTTAAAGCCGTTTCTAACCATTACGCTCTGGTCACTGGACTTTTCTTCTTCCCGCTGCTCAGGAATTATGACAGGTCTGTATGCATGCAGAGATTTTCTTTAACTCATGTTACATTATTGCACTGATTTCATGATTTGTTATAGGTCGCAGCTGACCTTTGACCTTCTGTGGAGTGATCATCTGGTGCTAGGAAGACTGCTGCACACTCTTGGGCTGCTCATGCACCTGGCCATCAATGCACAGGTACAATCATACACAAATGCAATATGCACTACACAATCTATGCACGCTCAAACATGCTGCAGTATGATTCACATAAGTGTCCAGTTATCATTGTGGAAATAATTGCAGTAAATTAGCTTTTTATTCATGCAAATTTAAGATCATTTGGAAAATGAAGAAATTAAGACAGCCATAAAAAATAGTATTGTAATCTTAATGTTACAATCTAAAATAATAAGAATAATTATTATTATATTATATTTTTTCCTTTACAGTGAAACATGTTACAATAGTGATATTTCTTGTTTTATTTTTATTTAGTAGTAATAATGATAATAATCATCAGAATTATCATCATAATTCTTCTTTTTGTTGTTCTTGTTCTTATTTGCTATATTGATATATAATCACAACATTTTAGCCAAATTGTGCATCCCTGCAAACACAAATTTTAAATCGCAATTGCATTAAAAAATATTTTCTTAAATACTCCTTTTTATTTTGCAGTGAAATATTACAAGCACAGCAACATTGGAATTTTAAATTGCATTTCAGAAAAAAATTGCAATTTTATTTATTCCTCAAGTGGTGCAGCCCTATTAGGAATAACACACACGTCATATAATCATTGATGTTTTTTTTTTCTTCTCAGGTTGCATCTCAGATGCATCCCTAATTACTATGGCATCGTTATTTGGTTTTTATCTATTGAGTTATTTTTGTACTACTAATGTTTTAGTCTAACATCCTCTATTTTATATATTATATATCCTCTAATTTATATATTTTATATATTAAATTATTGCTCTAAGTTGAAAAGCAACATAATTTCAGCAGTCACCAAATCTGACAAGGCCTTAATTAAAAGTTACCGAAATCTGTTACTCTCCTTTTTTTCCAGACCAAACTATGTTTAAATTCTAAAGGAAAAAAATACAAATGGGTTATTTGTCGACGGATAATTTATATTATCAAGCTGCGGTTGCACTAATGCCCCAGTTTATACCTAAACGTGCTGAAAACACAATAACAAAACTCACCTTATTAGCTATTCCACTCGCTTCCACCTCATTGGTTGAAACGCAGCTCCCGCGTTTTAGCTCCGCCCCACCGCCCTCGTCTCTTTTTTACGTTGTCTGGGCAACCGAAAAAGACGCTTCACAGCTAAAGGCGCGTCGTAAATATCGAAGGACTAATTTAATCTTTTTATGGTGTAAATAAAACATATGCTGCGCGAAAAACACGCGGTCATAACGGCAGTGCTGAATGGGAGAGCTCTCATGTAAGTTAAATTCTTTAAACAGTCGTTATTTGAAAGGTTTTTTAAAGCGGCAGGCCTCGGTGTGGATTAGCTAACAGAGCTAGCGACAGATTCACTAACGCTAAAAACAAATGTAAACAGATTTTCACATTACATTTCGCCACTGACACCGGAAAAGCTCAATATAGCGTCGTACTGGTTTTAAAATATTTAGAAATACATCTTATCTACAACTTTATCAGCACAGCAAACCGTTAACTTTGAGGAGTCACGCTTAACGTTAACGTTGCATGAAATATCATGGGACTAGCATGTTTTTTGTTTTTTCATAGTAGTGCCGTGTTTTTGGACACTTGGCTATGTGAAGTACCTTGGATTGTCGTTTAAATATCACTGTATAATCATAGAGTTTATCAAAATACCATGATACCATCATATGACTCCTTCATTGTAATGCAGTAAGCCAGATTAAACCATTAAACAAAGTTGTTTTTTATATTGTAGTTGTCATATTTAGCTTCTCAATCAATATTGTCAGTGTTAGATTGTTGGTATGATATTAATACAGTCTAATAATAATTCGCTAACACTTTCTATGAAGCCCGTATTTATAATACATTATAATGGTATTTTTAAGGCTTTATAATAAATCCATTATGCATTATAAAAAAATTATAATATATTATATTGATTCATGAATAACAACAATTATAATAGCTCATAATACTTACGTATTTGTGGTTATACGTTTAAGGATATGATTATTTATAACACACAATGAACACTATATTAAATCTACTTCATTTACAGTATATTGGACTGTAGCATATCTTGACATTGTTTATTTAGGATCTGGACACAGTATCTTACCACAGCTTGTGAGTGGTTAGATTTTCAGTGTTTCTGTGGAGCTTATGTTAATTAATTGATGTGAGATTAATACTCCAACAACTGAAAAAAAAAGAAATGTTTTATATGGTTACATTTTATTTTGATGGTCCCCTTAATCTATTGAATATAAGCAACTTTGCAACTACATGCCAACTAACTCTCATTAGAGTATTAGTATGCTCAAGAAGGGTAGTTGACATACTTGCAAAGACACTTATAGTCAGTTTATCTGTTGGATGACCATCAAAATAAAGTGTTAGCATATATTTACAGTAGCAGACACACTAATACTCTAATGACCACTAGTTGAGTTGCTGTAGTTGCAGAGTTACTTATCAACAGCTGCCATCAAAATAACCAAACTGATATTACAATAAAAATAGTTCAAAGCAAATGTGTCATATTGCACATTCATCTGATCTGATATCTGATCTTATGGCTATTTGAGAGAAAAAAAGTATTATTATTACTACTTATAAGTGGTCTTTGACCGCTTTAAGTAAAGCAGCATAAGAAAAATGGCAAGATATATTTTTTTTTATTTAACCTTTATTTAACCAGGGGATCTCATTGAGATTTAAAACCTCTTTTCCAAGAGAGACCTGGCCAAGATGACAGTGTATTGACAGCGCACAGTAACAAATATGAACAACCAACACACATACATAAAAATAAACAGTGTGCATTACACTACTTAAAAATTAGACAACATTAGACTAATTAAAAATACATATTAAAAGCAGTGACAACGATTTATTGCATCTATTTCCAAAGATTTCATGTAGTGTTTAAATTGACCAAAAGAAATCAGATTTTGCAACTTCAAATCAATCTGCAATGTGTTCCATGTGGAAGGGGCTGCATAACTAAAGGCCTTCTTACCAAGCTCTGTACGGACCGTAGGTACAGAGAACAAATACAAATTACCAGAGTTGCTGCGAGACATATAAGTGCAAAGATAAGAAGGGAGCATATCCAACATAGACTTATAAATAAACATAAGCCAATGAATGTGCCTCCTCATTGATAATGAAGGCCAATTTGTCATTTTATACAAAGTACAATGATGTGTTGATGCTTTACATCCAGTCACAAATCTTAGTGCACTATGAAAGACAGTATCCAATAAAGATAAACATTTATTAGGCGCATTTCTATAGAGCAGATCACCATAATCAAGTGCAGTGAGAAATGTAGCAGCAACCAATCTCTTCCTGGTTTTCCAAGAAAAACAGGCTTTGTTTCTAAAATAAAATCCTATTTTTAATTTGAGCTTCTGTACCAATTTTTCAATGTGCAACTTAAAAGAGAGCTGATCATCAATTAATATACCCAAGTACAAGATATGAGACTTATAACACATTATAACTATGAGAAATATAATACATTGTAAAAGTGGATGCAACATGTTCATTGTGTTATAAATCATCATACTCTTAAAAGCTATAACCACAAATAAGTAAATATTATAATATATTAAAACTGTTCTTAAGAATATTCATGAGATGATACAACATATTATAAGTTTTTTTATAATGCATTATGCATTGATTTTAATGCCTTAAGAATACCCTTATAATGTATTATAAATACGGGCTTTATAGAAAGTGTTACCATTGATTCTTATAGTTTTGTAGGTCATGGCTGTGTATTTTGATCATCGCGTTGAGGCCCCTGACACCAATGGAGTGGCCCTCCTGATCTCGTGGCACTCCAGCTTGTGTGTGTTGGCCGTGGGCTCCGTGAATGCCTCCACTGGGGGCTGCGTGGATCTTTACCTGCAACAGGTGAGGGATGATTCTGTACACGTGTCACTGCTTGTTAATGTAGTTATACATTTATATACATTTTAAGCAACACAATACACTACTGTTCAAAAGTTTGGGGGCTGTAAGTTTTTTTTTTTACATGTTTTTGAAAGCATTTTCTGCTCACCAAAGCTGCTATTATTTAAACCAAAAAACAGTAATATTATTACTATTAATTTTTTTTTTATTTTTTAATATATTTAAACTGTAATTTATGATTATGATACATAATCATAATTATTCCAGTCTTCAGTGTCACACGATCTTCAGAAATCATTCTAATATGCTGATTTGCTGCTCAAGAAACATTTCTGATTATTATCAATGTTGAAAACGGATACACACACATACATATATATTAATGTTCATATTCAACAAAGATGCATTAAATTTGGTTTAAAAGCAACATTTTAACTTTCTGTTCGTCAAAGAATACTGAAAAAAAGTTTCCACAAAAATATTATGCAGCACAACATGATAATAGGAAAATATTCGCATATTAGAATGATTTCTGAAGATCACATGGCACTGAAGACTGGAGTAATGATGCTGAAAATTCAGCTTTAAATAGCAGGAATCCATTACATTTGAAAGTATATTAAAAAATAAGACAGGTATTTTAATTATAATTATATTTCATAACTTTTAACAGTATTTTTGATCAAATGAATGTAATGTTGGTGTAAGCATAAGAGACGTCATTCAGAAACATTAAAAATCATTCCAACTTTTGAATGGTAGTGTATGTATTGTTTTATCATTTCAACAAACTTAATAGTTCACTTAACATTTTAATAGTTATCTGAATGTTATTTTATGATAAAGATCCAGTATTCTTTCATGAAATAATGTCAGCGGTTATGTTGAGTTTTAATGTCTTCTGTAATTTGTGTCTGTTTTAGGGGGAGCATGTCGAGCTCTGCCATGTGGAACGGGGATTCAGCCCCTCGTTGTTGCTGTGGCACCCGACTAAACCCTTGCTGGCGGTGGGATGGGAGACGGGCGAGACCATGCTCCTCTCACACCCCTCCGGTGAACTCACACCCCTGCCCAACAACACACATGCCTCCTGCATCACAGTGCTGGAGTGGAGCAATAACGGCAGCCGACTGGTTACAGGAGATCAGGTTACACACACTGCATACATGTATACTGCCGTCAAAAGGCAAAGTGCAGAGAAACGAGAGTGTCAGAATTGCAGTAACTACAAAATCCAAACTAATACCAAGGCATTTGGTATTCTGGTTTTGTTTTCCCATGAGCCACCACAGATACTGCCTTGGTATCAAGTGGTAAATGATGGATGAAATCGCATTTAAATGCAAATAGATAGCAAAATATTAACTCCTAGCAAGGCAAATGACAGCTTTATAAACAGTTAACATTAACTAGCCAGCCGCTAGCAAATTAAACAGCCTACCTGAATTTCTTCATATTCACTCTGACAACGTAATAATAATCTGATTTATAATATTATTATTATTTATTTTTGTATTTTATTCTGAGAAAATGTTATACACCTTTTATATACTTAACTGCAGATATGGACGTGCTACAGTACAAATATTTTGAGCATCCCTTATTCTGTCCCTTATTTTCCTATAAAGAATCCCAATTATCCCTTATTTTCTTTTATGGCATCCCTAATTATATTGTTAGGAAAATTTTTAATTGTGTGGATTTTAACTACATGGTCTGTAAGTAATTACTTTTTAAATAAAATGAGCAAAACTCTTTGTGGTGAAAGGAGCATTGCGATAAGATGATCTTGAGGCTTACTATGGAGTAATTTTAACGTTCACAACATGAAAACACCAATAAAACTAAAGTTGTTAAAAACAATCAACATGTAGTAAGTAGTGTTGTCAAAAGACCCGGTACTTCGGTACCAAGTCGGTACTAAAAAAATGTAAATGTGACGGTACCAGGTTTCTTTAAGTACCGGTAGTACCGAGGTTCCGTTCAAACCCGGTTCAGCGCTATGATTTCCGCGAAGCAGAAAACGAGGAGGGAATCTCAAAATCCAGTCATGAAAATGAAACTTACATTTTAATATGGACAGTCATGGAATTTGTCAAAGTTAGCATAAATTAATCAAATCAAATCTTCATATGGACCAGTATCTGTAAATGTTAAGCCGCAAAAGTTGTTTGAAATATGAATCCGTGTTCTGCGCGTCTGTGTGAATTAATGAATGGCAAAGACGTGCGGGTTTGTTTACTACATAAACTGAAGCGCATGACGCTTGCATTAATTTCAGCATCTGAGCTTCAGAGTTCTTTCTCCATCAAGCGATCTGAACTTTTCAGTTCATCTCAATGGACGCACAGCGCACCTGTATTTGATGCTCTGTAAACTCTTTGTGAAGGAGCACGACTCACCGTCGCTTTACTGATAGCGCTGTTTCTCACACATGCAAAGAGAGAGAGAGCGAGAGTCTTACCACGCTGAATCGACACGCTATATGTAAACTATTCTTTGTTGTCTTCTCCGGTCAAAATAATGGAGTTCATTTAGAATTATTCATATTCATTTTTGAACAAGCAAAAGACATACCTGTTTCTCCGTTAGTGGGCGGAGCTAATGCGCAAATGGCAATTTCATTGTCTGATCTAGTACCGTCCCTGTTTTGATTTCAGCAAATCATTTTGACCGAACGCAGACAACGTGATTAATATTCATGAACCCAGCAGCTCATCAATTCATAGTGCATTGTATATACATTAGTATGATAGTAGAATTAGTAGTATTATTATCTTTTAATAATAATTAATATGATCTATTACTATTTTTTTACAGAAACCCTCAATGATCAATGACCAAAAATAAGATAATAAATAAGATAAATTAAGATAAGCATCACCATCAAGCATCAAGTTCAGTTAAAATGACAAATATGCATTCATTAGTTAATTTTTACATAAAGGCATTGTGCTAGAAATATTACTATTATTTAGTAAAATGTATGTGATACTGCTACTACTGTTGAAAAAAATGATAAACTTTATTTTTTTAAGAAATAAATCACAATATTTCTTCCATGTTTTAACTTTAATAGCAAATCCCCTTTATTTACCAAAAATAAAATGTTTAAATTTCATAAATTAAAAGACAAATTTAATTTGGGTGAAACTTGTTTACTGTTTTTCATAATTATATAACTTGTAGAAAAACTTTAAACACAATTGTAAATAAGTATAAAGAATGGAATTGATTTTATTTTTAGTGCTAAAAAGTTTTTTTTTTTAAATTAGCATATTTTTGTGTTTTGCTTTGGTACCGAAATTGGTACCGAGAACCATGGATTTTCACTGGTATCGGTACAGAATACTGAAATTTTGGTACCGTGACAACACTAGTAGTAAGAAACACAATCTGATTTTTTTTTATCTGATTTAGTTTGTAGATACTGCACTTTGCTTTTGCGATAGTGTTTTAGTTGTATAAGGTCATACAAAGTCAGAGTGCAGTATCTGCATTTTAGTGGTCAAAGGTCACATCAATGGTCATGGTTTTTATCTATAAAAAAATACATCCTAAAAAGGCTTTAAATGAATGCATTGCCCACAACTAATTTACCCACAACATGTTTGACTGGCTGATGTAAAAACTTTAAAGGCATTTTTCTCAGTTTCAGTGTTTGCGCAGTTACTGTACTTTGCCTTTGTAGGGCAGTATATTTCTCTGTATTATATAATAAATGCTGATGTATAGGCTTTACATGCACTGAGTTGAAATGGTGTGTGTGTTACAGGCAGGTGTAATGGCGGTGTGGAGGGTGGACGCTAGAGGGAAACTTCAGGGATCTCCTCTGATAAAACATGACTACAGTAAACCACTGACGTGTTGCATCTTCAGACCTCCACCACCTGCTGAGTGAGTCTCATTTAACCACCACATAAATAACACAATGACTTCTGAACAGTGTCCATAAAAGTTAGAGCTAGACTAGAGAGGCGATTTTGAGATGTGAAAGTTAGAGCATGAAATTAAGAGAACATAACACACTTAAAGGGATAGTTCATCCAAAAATCTAAATTATGTCATTAATAACTTACCCTCATGTTGTTCCAAACCCATAAGACCTCCGTTTATTTTTGGAACACAGTTTAAGATATTTTAGATTTAGTCCGAGAGCTCTCAGTCCCTCCATTGAAGCTGTGTGTACGGTCTACTGTCCATGTCCAGAAAGGTAAGAAAAACATCTTCAAAGTAGTCCATGTGACATCAGAGGGTCAGTTAGAATTTTTTGAAACATCGAAAATACATTTTGGTCCAAAAATTGAAAAAACTACGACTTTATTCAGCATTGTCTTCTCTTCCGTGTCTGTTGTGAGAGAGTTCAAAACAAAGCAGTTTGTCATATCCGGTTCGCGAACGAATCATGCGATGTAACCGGATCTAAATGAACTGCTGTGAAGAGAGAACTGAAGATGAACACCAAGCCGAGCCAGATAATGACTCGTTCACGAGTCAAGAACCGGTTGCATCGGTTTTCGGATCACCAGTAGTTCTTTCGGAGAGTTCGATTCAATAAACCAGTTGAAGAAAACAGTTCATCAGTTCTTTTGCGCTCGACGTAATGGCGTCATTGGCGATGATTGCCCTTGATTCAAGCCTTTAGGTTACCTGGGCTCATAACATTAGCACAGAATCGGTTCAGAATCAATCACCAAAAGAATCAGTTCGGTTCAGACGCTCTGTGAGTCGGTCTGCTTCACACTGAATCACAATTGCGCAGTATCATCAGCTCCTTGGTTCTCGAATCGGACCCGTCCGACAGAAACGGTTCTTGACTAGTGAACGAGTCATTATCTGGCTCGGCTCGGTGTTCATCTTCAGTTCTCTCTTCACAGCAGTTCAGTCAGTGTACTGTTTGAGTAAATTAATTACTTCGGGATATTGGTTTGTTTGAACTCAGAGGGAGTGTCAGCCACATTAAAAAAGTTAACAGCTTAAGTCATTTGTGGATTAATGCGTATTGGAGACGCGAACCGTTTAAAACAATTCAGTTCGATTTGGTGAACTGGTTCAAAAAGATCCGGTTACATCGAATGATTCGTTTGCGAACCGGATATCACAAACTGCTTTGTTTTGAACTCTCTCACACAACAGACACGGAAGAGAAGACAATGCTAAATAAAGTCATAGTTTTTGCTATTTTTGGACCAAAGTGTATTTTCGATGCTTCAAAATATTCTTAACTGACCCTCTGATGTTACATGGTGTCACGGCTTACGCTGCTGGAAGGAACACGGAGCCGAGGGATAAACGAAACAAGGATTTATTAAATAAAACATAGGCAAGGTAAGTAGCAGATAACAGGTGGCAAGTGGCAAGTGGCAAGTAACAGGTAACAAGTGGCAAGTGACAAGTAACAAATGGACAAGTGGACAAGCAACTAGTAACGAGTAGACGAGTAGACCCGACAAAACAGAACTGAAAGGACAAGGCTTTTATACAAGGGATAATAGGGAAAACACAGGTGGATGGCATGACTTTATTAACAGGGACAAAAACACACAAAATGAGTCCAGGTGTGTGACAGTACTCCCCCCTCCCGGTAGGTGCGTCCTCGCACCGTAGAAACAACAAAGGGAGGCGTGGGTGGGAATTTGGGAGGAGGTTCCGGTGGAGGACAGCCTCCCAGGAGGGGGCCAGCAGACAGGGACCACAGAGGAAGGAGCCAGGGAGGAGATGACGGAGGGAGGAGCCAGGGAGGAGACAGGAAGGATCTGAAGCAGGAGGTACCCAGCAGGACCCAGGCCAAAGCCATAACGGCCCAAGGTGGGGCCGACGGTGGAAGGAGCCATGGAGGAGGAATGGTCACCGACTCCAGGGACTCGACCCACGGCAACGGAGCAAGTGGAGGAGGAGCCCGAGGTGGAGACGGAGAGCCGAAGAGCCAGGGTGACGGGGAGGAGCCGGAGGTCCTAGGCGGAACTGATGGCTCTGGTGACTGACGCGGCGATGTGGATCCGGAAGGCCGCGGTGAGGCCAGAGTGACCGAGGACTGAGGTGTAGCCGAGGGGATGAAGGAGCCTGACGGAGCCGGAGGGACGGAGGGATGAGGCGAAGCCGGAGGAGTGGAGTCCCGAGGCATAGGATGGACGACGCCAGACCAAGGCGGAGCCGGAGGGACGAGGGAGCCAGGCAGAGCCTGCGGACTGCCGGGCCACGGCGGAGAGGAAGGAGCTAGGAGCCATGGTGGAGCCGACGGGTCAACGGGCCGAGGCGGAGTCCAGGCCTCAGAGGCTGGAGGCGGAGGTGAGGGAGACGCCGACCAAGGCGTCGCTGGAGGATGGCGGTCCCGCTGAGCTCGCACCACAATGATGGTAGGCTGAGGGCGAGCAGAGGGGCAGCCAGACGACAGCGGAGGAGGAGGCAGGAGTGGGTGGGAGGGTGGGAATTTTGGAGGAGCAGGCATTGGAGTAAGCTCTGGGGCTGGAGCCCTTCCTGGGCTTAACGGAGGATCAGGAGCCCGTCCTGGGCTTAACGGAGGATCAGGAGCCCGTCCTGGGCTTAACGGGGGTTCAGGAGCCCGTCCTGGGCTTAACGGGGGTTCAGAAGCCCGTCCTCGGCTTAACGGGGGATCAGGAGCCCGTCCTGGGCTTAAAGGAGGATCAGAAGCCCGTCCTCGGCTTAACGGGGGATCAGGAGCCCGTCCTGGGCTTAAAGGAGGATCAGGAGCCCGTCCTGGGCTTAACGGAGGATCAGGAGCCCGTCCTGGGCTTAACGGAGGATCAGGAGCCCGTCCTGGGCTTAAAGGAGGATCAGGAGCCCGTCCTGGGCTTAACGGAAGATCAGGAGCCCGTCCTGGGCTTAACGGAAGATCAGGAGCCCTTCCTGGGCTTAACGGAAGATCAGGAGCCCTTCCTGGGCTTAACAGAGGATCAGGAGCCCGTCCTGGGCTTACAGGAGGATCAGGAGCCCGTCCTGGGCTTAACGGGGGAACAGGAGCCCGTCCTGGGCTTAACGGGGAATCAGGAGCCCGTCCTGGGCTTAACGGAGGATCAGGAGCCCGTCCTGGGCTTAAAGGAGGATCAGGAGCCCGTCCTGGGCTTAACGGGGAATCAGGAGCCCTTCCTGGGCTTAACAGAGGATCAGGAGCCCGTCCTGGGCTTAACGGGGGAACAGGAGCCCGTCCTGGGCTTAACGGGGAATCAGGAGCCCTTCCTGGGCTTAACAGAGGATCAGGAGCCCGTCCTGGGCTTACAGGAGGATCAGGAGCCCGTCCTGGGCTTAACGGAAGATCAGGAGCCCTTCCTGGGCTTAACAGAGGATCAGGAGCCCGTCCTGGGCTTACAGGAGGATCAGGAGCCCGTCCTGGGCTTAACAGAGGATCTGGCATAGGTGAATCAGAAACCCCCTCATTTTGACCCATTTGGCGCTCCACATTATGCTCCCTCGTGGTGGGCAGTGTCGCCGGCTCTCGCACCTGGTCTGACAGGTTGCTCTCTGGCTCTCCGTCATCGGTGGGCTCGGGCTTATGCCTCGTACCGTGAGGAGATTGTAGGCTGGGCTCTGGGTCCAGAGTGGAACTCAGGTGGATGGCATGACTTAATTAACAGGGACAAAAACACACAAAATGAGTCCAGGTGTGTGACACATGGACTACTTTGATGATTTTCTTCTTACCTTTCTGGACATGGACAGTAGACCGTACACACAGCTTCAATGGAGGGACTGAGAGCTCTCGGACTAAATCTAAAATATCTTAAACTGTGTTCTGAAGATAAATGGAGGTCTTACTGGTTTGGAACGACATGAGGGTGAGTTATTAATGACATAATTTTGATTTTTGGGTGAACTATCCCTTTAAGTGTATTCCTTTATAGACTAGTATATTTCCATACAAAGTTTTTCACAAGAGTTGCTACTCTTTATATGCTTATATCGTGTTTATATCTGTAGGGATGTGGCGACGCTGGCTCGTGCTGCTGTTAGTGGGGACGAAAGCGCTCTGGACATGTTTAACTGGAAGAAGAGCAATAAAGGAGCAGCGTTTGCACTGGGATCACAGGAAGCACTGACATTCTTCATCAGTACTGCTGATGGTGAGAGACAACAGGATGAATACTTATGATGTTCAGTCGCTGTGGTTCACTCTAACACTGTGTGTGTGGGTTATTTAGGGAGTGTGTACAGCGTGGATGAGCAGGCACGGAGTGTGCCATTGGTTTCCGTAGAGAGCTCTGTACAGACGATGTGGTACTCCAAAAGGAGGGATGTTCTCGCCGTGGTTACAGACTCACTGCTGCTCTCTCAGTTCAGTCTTGGACCGGAAGGAATTGCTCAGGAGATCAGTAAGGTAACAACCAATCAGATCGCACCTCATATGTCAAGGCCAATTAAATATCCGAATACAACCACAAAAACCAGACAAGTTCTTTTGTCTTACATCCTCTAATTTCATTTTATTTTAGTTAAAGTTTTCGGAATTCTTTTGTGTGTTTTTGCATATAATGTTTTTTTTATGTCTAAATGTTTTAGTTGTTTGGGTACATCAAGATATGTCATTTATTATTATTATTATTTTTTAATAGGTCTACATAGTTCTTATTAAATGTATTTTATTTGGGTTATTTAGTACACCAAGTTACATTAAATGGAAATGAGAAATTTTGCCTTGGCAACTAGCTCAAATAAAGTAATTAAAAAAGGTTATTTTATTTCACTTAACAAAATTTTTTTTTTTTTTTTAATGTTTAAGTTTTAGTTTGTATAATAACCCTGGTGTGTGTACAGGTGAAGCTCAGTGGCAGAGGTGTGCAGCACGCAGACATTGTGTGGACAGAAAACGGTTTGCTCATCACCGCATCAGGAGAACAACACATCAGGTTAACAACTCATTTCAGTCCTCTGTGTTTTTTGTATATTAAAGTGTTGTACAGTTTCTCAGCAGCTGCCCTGAGAGTTGCATGTGCTCTGATGGTGGTGGTGGTGGTGTGTGTGTGTGTGTGTGTGTGTGTGTGTGTATAGGTTGTGGGATGTGGAGCTGGATAATCATTACGCTCTGTCACTGGATGAGTCTCTGGGCTTTGAAAAAGGAGAACTTCTCAACTGTGTGTCTTTTTGCACTTCTAAACGTAAGACTTCCACTGTTACTTGCTCAAATACGGCCTGAGTTTCTGTATTGTATTACTTCAGTTTACAACTGTGCTACCGTTTGGAATCACTAAGATTTTATGTTGCTGAATGAAGTCTTACCAAGACTGTATTTGCGTGCATAAAAAAAAAAAAATTGAATGTATCTTTTTTTTTTTATTCTTATCGAAAAGACAAAAAAGCTAATAGGTTTGCTTCCCAGAGCAATGCACATGTCGATTAAATGTATACCTTGAATACAGTTTAGGTCATTTTGTATAAAAGCATCTGCCAAAACACAAATGTAAGCGTTTTTATAACTGTTATCTTGTTAAAAAAAAGTCATCTGACTCTTTCTGTGTTTTTTTTCTGTAGAAGTTCTTGCAGCAGGTACCAGCAAAGGCCGTGTTGCTCTGTGGCACATGGTGACTGTGAGTGATCAGAAGGGGGACACGAAAATACACTGGAAACTCCAGACACCAGCAGAGGTGGAAGGAAACATCTCACAGCTAAAAGTAAGCAGTCGCTTTAGATATTTAGGGATACTTCCAACATTACGTATGACATGCGATTGGTTACTAAAGACAGTAATTCTGATTCTTGCTTCGGTTTGTTGAAGTCTTGTGTCTGTCTGTGTGTCTGCAGTGGGGTTCGAGCTCTCATCTGTTGGCCGTCTGCAGCAGCAGCTGTGTGGTGATTCTGTCAGAGCATGTGATGTGTTCTCATTACAGCCAGCAGATGGCAGCAGTGCAGCTCACACCAACACAGCTCAGCCTGGCCAACTTCAACACCAACACACACATCACCTTCAGCACAGACACACACATCAGAGCCATGCAAGTCACCAAGGTGAGGCATGTTTAATGTGGCACATTCATAAACCCTAAATATCATAAACCCCACAAGTCAGCATCACTGTTCACCACATGATATGATGAATGCAGACTGCAGACTGAATGCAGAATGCATAATATTTTTTAATTGACACATGACCAGAAACACTGGAATCTATTTCCAAAACAATGCTAAAACTGATTAATATTATTATTAAAAGTATCTGATTATGTTAAATTATTTAAAAAATCTTATATAATATATTATGTATTTAAATATGTTATATGTAATAATTATAACAATAAATTATTTTGTAAAATCAGTGTGAGAAATACGATTAAATAATGTGAGAAAAAGATTACATATGTTACATATATATGTATATGTGTGTGTGTATATGTTTTTAAAAGTTCTATTTTGCTTTATATATATATATATATATATATATATATATATATATATATATATATATATATCAAATTAGACCTTTGAATAACTTATTAAAACTATAAGTATATAACATAAAAATATAAAATATAACATTTTGTTTTACAACATTTCATAACAACATTTTGGTATATATTTAAATTAATATATATATATATATATATATATATATATATATATACATAGATATATACATATACACATATACATATATATATATATATATATATATATATATATATATATGTATGTGTGTGTGTGTGTATATATGTGTATATATATATATATGTATGTGTGTGTGTGTGTGTGTATATATATGTATGTATGTGTGTAATAAAATAATTATTAAAAGTTCTAATTTTGCTGAATAAATTACTGAAAATTTTGTATTTTTCTACGTTTTTTTTTCTGCATCTGTTTGTACAGGATATAGTTGTGGTGTGGAATGGGAAATATATCACTGTGTACGAGCCATCAGGACAAACCCTACATAGCACAGGTATCATAAACACGAGAGATTTCAAGACAACAGATTAATAATGTATAATATGCCTTGACTGATTTGCAGGACCACACAGAATCAGAGTCATTTTATGATGAATTCTGTTGTTTTTATCATCAGGTTCTTTCCAGTGTGAGTCTGCTGCTCTTGTGGTACATGAAGAAAACATTTATACTGTCGAACCTAACCGCGTCCAGATCCGCACACCACAGGTACATACACGTGTGCAAACTCTACATACACCATATTTTATCATATGAAAATACACAGTTCACAAAGTACACAGTGAATGTTTACATTTCCAAGTTTGTGTTTCATAAGTGTATGTTTGTGTGTGTGTGTGTGTGTGAATGTCCAGGGCACCGTGAAGCAGTTGTTGGCGTTTTCTGAAGCGGAAGGAAACCCGACACTGCTGAGTGTGTGTGGATCTTACCTGGCTGTGGGAACAGATACATGTCATGTCAGAGTCTTTGACCTCACACGAAGGTAAACAAACACTAATCTACTCAAGCGTGTGTAAATGTATATACATGTGTATATATATGTGTATAATGCATGTGTGTTTGTGTGCACAGGGAGGCCAAAGCCCTGGGCGTCACGAAGAACCTCTCTGAGCTCATTCCTGACCTGGGCGCTCTGAGATCAGTCAAATGCAATGCGAGCGGCAGTCAGTTGAGCATCCTCATTGCACAGGTACTAAAAAAACCAAACTGTTCTTAAAGTGATTTTGTACGCGGCGTTTTAGTGCCACGTTGAAAAAAAAAAATCTTAAGATTATATACTTAATATTAAAACTGAACTGCAGCAATGCAGCTGTAGGAAAATGTAATGAAAAACCGAATTATGACTTTTTTTCAAATATGAAGAGAAATAACAAAATTATAAGGCATCACAAAATATAACAAAACAGTAACATATCATATAAGCTTTATCAACATGAATCCGTCAAAGCAGATATAACAGATAAATGTGTTTTGTGCATTGTAGGTGAACGGGCGGCCGGATAACAAAGTGTATTTCTATGACATCGAGCTGGACACGCTGTCTCACTTCGACTTCTTCACAGGGAGGCCAGAGAGCAGTCTCGCACAGTCCGAGGACAGTCAAAGGTACCTGAGTTTCTTCTTTGTGTGGTCTCACAAGAATAGAGATAAAGAGAAGCGAACGTTCATTGTGAAAAATTAAATTTGTATTTAAGAACTCAATGTGAGGGGGAGTTGGCCGCCCGGTGCCCTGTTTCTCAGTTCTGGGACGAGAATGAGCCACGTATGTTTGTGTGTGAAACAGTTCCAGTGAACTCTGACCTCCAATCACAAACAGAGAAGGTAAAACACAATCTAATAAAAATACAATTATTTGGTTTAATTTGTTTTTATATATTTATTTTACTTAAAATTTTTTCACGTTTTTGTTTTTATTAATTATAAAGTAGGTATGATTTAAAAGCTTAAAGTCTCATAATAAATCACCTATTTTATTAGATTGTTTTGTTCTAGCACCATATAAAATCTTATAGGAACCTAATTTTTTTTTTATATCTGCCTTAGATTTCTAACACTTGATTAGGCGTCTAGCTTTAAGTTTAATTTTATTTTTTGTCAAACTTGATTCAGTTTATAGCTTTGTTTTCCTTTTTTTGGCTAGCAATAGTTAAATATGTATTTTGTATATATATGTATATATATATATATATATATATATATATATATATATATATATATATATATATATATATATATATATATATATATATATATATATATATATATATATATATATATATTAACTTCTATTATATATAATATATTCTTTCATAAAATTCTGTCCAAAAAGTGTATGTGAGATATGGAAAAGTGATTAAATAATTTACAAAAGGATTTTCAAAACAAATCTAACTCGAAGTTGAAAAAAAGATAGCATCATACATTTTTAAAATCTTCTTTTCTTAAATCAGTTTATACCTGGCTCAGAACAGACACAAATGCAAAATGTAAAGCATTTTGTTGCAATTGTCTCTCTCTTTTTTTATATTCTTGGCTCTTTTTGGTTTCCATACTAAAAACTATGCATTTTATTTTTTTAATGTGTATGTATCTCTTCCGGGTCAAAATAGACCCGAATACATTAACTGAGTTAAAGCGTATATAAAAGGTTTTTGTCTTTTCTGGCAGGAGGAAGTGTTGGTGGTGACTTTCTTTGTGACACAGGAACACGGTGTCCTCCTGCAGGACTCACAGCCTAAACCTGCTACGCTGCTCTCTCTACTGGCTTTAGATACACCATATTACTATTATATCTGCAAGGTACAGACACACAAGATACAGACACCCTTCATTCCCCTTTCTCCATGCTTGTCTGTCAATCTGGATGCATCTCTGTTTCTCATCCCTTTAATTTTTCTATATTTGTTGCATGCATTGTTTTATTTTTCTCATTCTGATTTTATTCTGATTGTCCTGTCACTGCTAAGCTCTTATTTCGGCGTGGAGGCCTCTTTCTCCCTGATGTGAGTACCTCACAGTTACCCAGCGGTCATTTGGGAGAAGAATCATCTCACATCACTCTTTCAATAATCTTTTGCTAAAGGTGTATGGTTAATAAATGTTTCTCTCTGTCTTCTCAGCTGGGTGAGGGTGGAGATCAGGGGGTCTCGACTCCCGCCGCTGCGCCCCAGGTGCCTTCATCCCCTCAGATGGTGGTACGACGAGCCCTTCGAGACTTTGTGGGTTTGGAGAGCTGCGAGAAGCAGACCAGAGATGCCATGCTGAACTTCAGCTTCTACCTCACTATAGGGGACATGGATGAAGCGTTTAAAGCCATCAAACTCATCAAGAGGTACATGCACACAGACGCCGGTTCAACACTCATGCTTACCAGAGCAATGAGGATAATAATAAGTGAATGTGCAAGGAATAAATCAGACTGGTAGAACATTTGAAAGTGATTTATGCTTTCATCTGCACTGCTTTTTAGTAGTTTTTCTATTTAAGCGGGTGCTAGATGGTTGCAATTCACAGCTGTGGCGCTGTGGCGTACTGCTTTTTCAGAATCTTGTGTATGATTACTGCATTTTTATCCAGTGAGTCAGTTTAAAAGAAATTTGTACTATTGTAGTGATCAATGCTGATATGTAAAGAGCAGGATCATCATTTGCTGATTACTCAGAAAATGTTATTGATAACTAAAACTATTAAAAATAGTTCATTGAAATTAAGCTGAAATATATATTTTTTTGAAAAACCTGAAATTTAAAATGTATTTTATTTTCAGTTAGTTGCCATGCAACATTTTTATTTTTTTGTTTTGTTATTTAATCTAATATTTATATTTTATTTTATTTCAGCTTCATTCTATTAAAGAAAATGATTTCTAATAGTTTTAGTTTTAATTAGCAGTAACAACACTGTACTGATCATCCAAAAATATAGACCGATTAATGTCCCGGTGAATCACAACAAGTCTAGGTAGGTTTTAAAACAGAAGTTATATTTGGCCTGTGTTTGACTGAGTCACAGTGAGTGAGTGAAACATTCTCTGTGTCCTGGCTGTCTGCGGTCTGGGTGGATGTGGAGGACGTGCGAGATGGCATGATTACCATCTAGCATCCATTCCAGCGAAAAGGGAGGTTTTAAGTCAAGTGATCTTTATCATAAAAATGATTTCCTAGTAATAAATGAGGTAACAGTGAGCTCGGATGTTTGTATTTTATGATTTCAGACGCAAAATGCATTCCCTGTCATATTTCCAAAGAGGATACAGTGATCTAAGGAGACACACACACACACACACACACACACACACTGCCTTCTCCCTGTTAGAATGAAATACTCAGAAGTGGCTTTTGGGAAGGGTGTGTGTTTCATGTTTGTAAAGGGAATTGTAATTGTACTTTGCGTGCTTGTAAGGTTACTGATGTTTTGATGTAGGTGTGTGTAGCAGCTTCCTGAAAGACGGCAGAGTGTATGAGAGCACTAGCGTAGATGACACAGACCTCCATGACTGTACGGGGTGTGTACCGCACGTTCCTGCTGTATTATTTTAGTTCATTTTAGCAACAGATGAAACGGCGAGGAGAGGAGAGGAAAAGAGCTCGAGTTGAGTGATCTATTGATGCTTCTCTTTAACAGAAATGTGACGGATCCCTGTAGGGTTTGTCTATGTCACAGACTGTCGGATATGTTTATATGACCTTTAACCTCTCACTTTTTAAGGTTAGTAATTTTTCTTTGATCAAAGCTGTATTTTCAGCATCATTCCTCCAGTCTTCAGTGTCACATGATCTTCAGAAATCATTCTAATAGGCTGATTTGCTGCTCAAGAAACAGTTCTCACTATTATCACAATTGTGCTGCTTCATATTTTTGTAAAATACATATTTTTCATGATTCTTTGACCATTTTGGGGTGAGCTGTCCCTTATTCATGCCAATAGTTTCTGTGCATGTAGTAAGATTAATTACTCTCATGTTATCATCGCTCAAGTGTCAGTCTGGAATCAGGGGTCACAGTGGAGCATAATGTGTCTTCGTTCATTTCCTGTCATTCAGACTGTCCTTGACTCTCTTCTGTGCTCACCGATCTCTCTCTTTCACACACACACACACACACACACACACACACACACACACACACACACACACACACACACACACACACACACACACACACACACAGAGTCAAACCCAGAAAATCCCCTTTGAGTGTTGAATGGCTTTATGTTTATTTCTTTAATAATATTATACCAGTCCAGCTCAGAGTGAAATGTGACATTTTAATAATATACTTAATATAGCTCTATATTATACTCATAAATGGGTACCACAGGCACAGGTTAGCAAATATTAATGACTAGTGTTTACTGAACTTACATAGTTCCATTCTATCATAAAATGATGATCAGTTTCAGATCATCTCCTTCTGAATTGTTGCAGAATGTCTTCATTGGGCATCTTGTAGATTATATAATATCAGATGAATGCACAGGCATTAGTCACTAACATAATTTTGGTACCAAATGACACGACCTGCACAGAATCTGCTCCTCTAAATTTCTGTCTTGTTGCATTCACATATTCATAGAATGATTATTTTGGATTAATTTGATAATACTTCCAGCTCTGTTTAACACATTTTACCATATTTGACTCTCATATATCTCTCCATAATAAAAACAAAACAATTATAATTATATTTTTCATAAACAAAATGAAGAAATTAAGCAAATGTTCTTTGTATTTAAGCATAATTACCGAAAAATCTACAACTAAAAAAATCTCCATGATTTCTATCTTGTTCCTTTTCATATTGAATTTAATAATAATAATAATAATAAAAACAATTGCACATTTTTATGGAAATTAAGCAATTTTCCCCCCAGAGTTCTCATTACATTATTTCAAGGTTTTAAGTTTTGTATATTTGTTTTACTGTTTTGATTCATGGTTATTTTAATTAACAAAAATAAAAATAAATAAAAAGAAACTCTCTAAAAAGTGTAATGTCATAATGCAAATTATTGCAATGTTTCTAAAAATAGACTTGATTTCTTTATGCAAAACTCACACACACACACACACACACACACACACACACACACACACACACACACAAACTGAATTAAAATAAAATGGAGTAAAATGTGATTTGACATGTTTTTGTCAAATTTTCTAGTTAAAACCTATTCATATTTTTTCCCCTCAATTAGCAGAAAACATGTATAAACAAGCAGATTCCAAGCCGGCCTGTAAAGGACTGTATTCAATTGACCTGGGAACAATATTCAATGCCTAGACTCCTTTTAAAATCTGGAGCTCCATGTTTCATAGAAGTATATCTGATACATGTGCATAAGAATGTGCTTCTACTTTCTCTTAAGTGCAGCTATGAATATAAACATGTCAAGATCCAGCTTGATCTTTCTCTGTCAGTTGTATTCTTCGCAATCCACAGTCCTGCTTCTGTGTTTATCCTTAAACATGAAGTCCAGGAGATCAGTTTCACATGAAATGATAGAAATCCTCTCCATGTGTATTGCGTCCGTCCGTCAGTGTTTTGTCTCAGGTGAGATGTGTCTGTGTGTGTCAGCATGGTGACTCTACGTAGTCATTGTCTAGGCGCGGCCTGAAGGGTGTGGTCAGAGATCGGCTGATGACGATGACCGACGGAGACATGCAGTCATCACGCCGATGCAGAATATTCCAGATTAGCATGGCAGCCGCTAGCGTTGCAAACAGGCAAGCAGCGATGTTAGCATAGCAGGCGTGTGACAGGTGCGTGTAGGGGCCGATCTTGTAGAATGTCACCAGACCGATCACCAGCACAAAACCTGCAGAGAGAGAAGGAGACAGGACTTAGCTTCAGAAGATGGTGCTGAAATTTCTTTAGCCAGTTTAGTGTGTTGGTTCCAAATCTCTCATAATGCTTTATTATCACCATATCTTGGATTCAATGTTTTAGTCCAATATTTGGTCATTAATATAGCTTAACGAGAAGGCTTTTTGTAGGACAGTTATTTTTGAACTCAACAAGTGTAAAAAAAAAAAAAAAAAATTCCCCCCAAAAGTAAAAAAAAAAAAATAATCGAAAAAATAAACATTTTGGGGGGGAATTGATTCTTCAATTCGGAACTTTATATAATATATTTAAAATGTATTTCTTTATTTATTATTGCAGTAAATCATTGTCATTTTAAGAGATACATGCATTTAGAAAATACATTTCATTTCATGCTGTTTTTAATCAGGTTTAAGCATGAATTTTATAGATTGCTAGATTTAGTAATGTGACGCTTTTATAAACTTTTAAAAAAAACATTCATTTTATTTTGCATTTTTTATATCATTAAAATATGTCAATTTAATGTCCCAATATAGAATGAAAAAAAAATCTAATTCTACCTATATATGGCTTTTACTGAATTTAGCCAATTGAAATGTCCAAATTTAAAATCATCTTTTTGCCATAAATTTTAAGGAAGTAATTTATAATTTCTTTTTCTAGTTTTTTGGGGTTTTAGATTGTTGAATTTGCCTAAATTTTTCTTATTTCTGCTTATTTCTAATTACTTTTTAATCTTTTAAAATTTAGACCAGTTTACTTGCCAGCATGAAATCAATACTGACCTCATTTATACTTACAGTATAATGTATGATACTGGTTTAGTTGGGAATAGTTAATCTATGCTCTTTTATATTATTATATAAAAATAGTATTGTTAATTGTTTTTCTATAATAATAGTATTGTTTTAATGGCTATCATGACCAAGCTTTTTAAAGTGTAATATAATTGAGTTTTTCTAAAAAGCTTTATTTTTGGTTGCAATGAAAATGAGAAATAAGAGCAGTATTTGTTAGTTTTAACATCATGTTGTTTTTGAACCCTCCCGAAGCGCTTTCCTGATTCATTGGAATTGAAATTACATTTCTCTAGAAATTTTCTTTGGTTTTTGAAAGCATGCCACATAGCTGACCACTGAGCCTGAAGCCGAAACATTCCTCTAATTCATCACAACCATAATAATAGCTCAATCTTCTTCCCTTTTGACTGATACGAGTTGGTTTTGGCTGGTTTGACTAATAGGAGTAGTACGTCTCCCACTTCCTGTAAAGACTCCGACTCCGAGCACATGTGTTATTAATAACTGCGGCCTGAAAACACAACAGCAGATTCCCAGAAATACAGAACGCAGAGGATGTGAGATGAATTCAGAACAGGAGAGCAACGAAAATGGAAAAAGTTAACAGTATTCAGATCACGTTACACATGCGTGTTTTATTAAGGCAGGAACAAGAGCGGACGAGGCATTCATTCGTTCTGTTTTTATTCTGAATGAAGCTTTTTTTGGCCCAGTGTCATCCTTTTTCCTTCCTTTTCTCCTCTATCCTTCTATTCTTCCTTCCTTCACTCCTTTTCATTCAGTTTCATCTGATGATTCTTGCTCACACACAATTGAACTGGAACATAGTGTACAATAACAGGCTCGATTCAGTTTATCCATTTCTCTCTCTCTCTCTCTGACTTTCTCATGGATTGTTTATCCTTGATTATTTTTGTTTATTGAAAGGTTTTATTTTTAGTGTATTCAAAAAAAAAACCCCTGCTCAGATGTGTAATTGTTTGTATTCTTACAGAAAAACACACATGAAATGCATGACATTTGCAGACCTGATCCAAATTAAATCCATATGTCCTTTGTTCCTTTTTAGAAATGCGTTTCTGTCAGATTCTATTTCATTTTTTAGTAAAATTACACGGGATAGTAAAAACATACAGAGTTCAGTCATGTCTACAGCTGTCTGAATTCACTCTTTTACACTTGAGACTAAATTGCAGCTACAGCCAGACAGATGCAATTGTGTTCAATAAATAATCATATTATTATATTTTTATTTGTTGAAAATCAGTATGGGGAAAAAAAACATTTTATATATATATATATATATAAATATATTTATTTATTCAATTAATCGTAGAAAATTAGTGTATAATAAATACAACGTTATTATTTAAAAAATGTAAATTGCTTATTAAATGTTCGTTAGCCTCATAGTAGGCTGTTTACAGTTGCCAGATAATGTGAATTTGGTTGGGATCATTAATCTAGAATTCAAAATGTTTAGTCAAGTCTGTGTATATTGCCCTTTTTCAAGTGGCTTAATCAGAATTTAGAGCCCAAACTATTCATTATATCTTTTAAAGGGATAATTCTCCCCAAAATTAACATTCTGTCATCACCAATTTGTTGGTAGCAATGACTTTATAGTATGAAAAAAATATCACGTAAGGCAAAGGCAGCAACTGTTTGGTTACCCATATTCTTCAAATGATGTGTTCAGCAGAAGAATAAAACTGAAAAAAAATATTTTTTTGGGTAAACTATATCACTTTAAGCTTTCACTCTCATTAACACACAGTAATCTAGAATGAAAATGAAATTAAATGGCCCAAAAAACTAGCCTTGAGCCATCATCACTGTGTCCGTGAGTGAGATGATGTAAGGTGACTGGGGGAAAGTCCCTGTTCAGTGGTGCCCTTGTGTTAGTGTCTTGTGAGTGCACTTAAACCGTGAGAATATAGTAGGAAAGCCTGATGTACATATGGAGGTTTATAAGGAGTTAATGATTTGCCTGCATCTGATTGGTTTTCACTGTTTACTTCATGGAAGCAGTTTGTGCCTGTTTATAATTAATAGTGCAGTATGAGGAGGACATCATTGTTTGCAGTTTGTCAGACATAGTCTGTCCCTAGAGATTGTGTAAATAGATGCAGTATTGTAGGGACAGTTAATCAGGACACTTGTTTCCTCCATCCATCAAACACACACACACACACACACACACATTGTGGGAGATTCTAGACCCGTCCCGATGAAACATGCTCCTTTGTGGCGTCACATACATCCACTTCTCTTTCTCCCTGATTGCTTTGCGCTTCTTAAAATATCATCAATTCCCGTTGAAGTCGATGTCAAATAACTCTGACACTCATTGGCCCCCTCAGTACTGTCACACCCCCCCTCCCCGTCTTTCCTCTGCGGCTCTGGGTTTGCATAACAGGTAGTTACAGACACTTCCTCGTCCTGAGCAGGGATATCCTGGCGCCTGACTGTCGCTCTCTGGAGCTGCCGCTGGTGCTCTGGACCCCCGTTAGCTAAATATAACTATTGTCACACTTAAAACGACGCACACATTGTGCACTATTAGCTGGACTGATATACTTCACTTGTGACAGAACACCATCGTAGTGCAAGCACAGCCATGGATGGCTTTGATGAAACTGAAAAGCACTTTTTATAAAACGACTGTCTAAAGCTCATAAACGTACACAGGAAATGATCGGGGTGTCTATAAAAAATGACCTGAGGTTAAGAAAACAACTGCTGTGATCAGAGTGAATGAATAACATTTGAGTGGATTCTATGACACTGCTAAGGTGTTTTAGGGAATTCTTATGGTCCTGTGGGCAATTGAAAGTGGTAGCTAGGGCTTTGTTAGGGTTTTCTAAGGATGAGGTTGCTGGGGGTTCTGAGTGGATGCTAGGTGGCTGTTAGGGTGTTTTAGGTCATCGTTATGGCGTCTGGTTACTAGGGTTTTGCGAAGGTTTTTTTTATTTTTTTTTTACTCGCACACCAGACAAGAAACACTGCGCACGCATCGCGTCCCTTCTAGAACAATTCGTACAAAAGTACGACAGTTGCTAGGGTGTTGCTAGGATGTTCTGGGTAGTTCTATAATAACTACCATCATCAGTTTGCAGATTATTACCTACAACACCCATACACTCACGCCAGCTGTCCATTCGCTAGTAGTCCATCAACGAGCATCTGTTTAAAGGTCCCATGATGTAGACTATTGTCTTTTTTTGTTTCTTGTTTTTGTTTTATGTTTCCTGATGTGTACTTATATTGTTAGTATGATTTTTACGCTTAAAATGTTGAAATAAAAGGCATTTTATATCCTGATTTTAGTCCTCTGGCTTGAGTGCTTTGTTTGAAGGGGCGTGTCTGCTGTGAGGCAACTGTTGTGATTGGCTGACATCTTTGCATTCGAAATGCCTATTACATGTGGAACCCCTCTCTAATACTTCAAAAAGAAATTACTTTTTTTTTTACTATTACAGCTGTCGAGATTAACAAATTGTGGACGTGTTGATTATAGCATTATTTTTTAGATCTTTTCTCATAATTAAAGGCTGCAGTGATGAGCATTGAGTAGACCGAGTCTGTTTATTGCGTGAATGCAGTGATCTCATCATTGCTACGCGTTTTCTCTCATAAAATGCTTTCAGCACAACTAACAACAAACACAATATCGACATGAATATAGTAAGAGCTTCGTTGTGCAGCATAACAGCATCATTGATTATAACGGCGGTTTGGGCAAGTGTGCAGATATACTCACGATGTGTGATTGACATCTTTGAACAAATATAAAGGGAGATTTCTTTGATCTCTCTCTGTAGTTAAATCACAATTTAAATAACAGATTTGTTTCATGCTACTAAGAGAAACAATGTGAAGTTGATCGTTTAGTCACTGACTTATTTACTGACAGTATTAAACAATTTAGAAAGAAAGGGCTTGGTTTACACCTATCAATTTCTAGCCACTGAAGGGCCATAGACAGGCTAAGGGAACTCATATTAATGTTATAAAACCTCATAAAGTGAAATTTTCATGTCATGGGACCTTTAAGCATGCAAGTTAGCGTTTAAACATCTATGCAGATACTATAAGTATGCAGAAATCATGCACAATAAAACAAGATAACATCACAGCCAGCACACTTTCATGGGACATCAACAGTGAGTTTTAAAGAGATGGGAGCTGATTTAATTTGTGAACGGGCCTCTGGCCAGGACTCTGTTGTTTCCTGTTGAATTGTGTAGCTTCAGGCCTCTGTGCTTTGTTGACTTTTGTTCTGTTATAGATCCTCAAAGCTCCATCTTTCCTTTCCCAAAATGCAGAACAACAAACACGGGACAATAGAAACCGTATCTCTGTGAACAGACGGCTTGATATTGAAGAATTAATTTGTTGTTTGAATATAGGTGTGTGGCATTTGTGTCAGTCTTATTGAAGCTCCTCAAAAGGGACTGTTAGTGTTTGTTAGCGACTGTAGAAGCGGGTTTAAACACTCACTGGCTAACTGGAACAGGGCAGCGATGGCTTCCTCCCACCACTGAGAATCCTGGGTAATGTGGGTTATCTCCAGTAACCCAAACAGGAAGATTAGCTGACCCACGGTCAGAGCCACCGTAGCCATCAGGTTACATGCCCGCATCATGTCAAACTGAACTGCAATCAGAACAACAGAAGTAACTCTTAAATGGTTTTTGTAAATGATTCAATGACTTATTTAAATCACATATGCATGTACGAGCAGAGGAGTGTGTGTGTGTGCGTGAGTGTTTGTAGGTAGAGGATCTGAATCATTGTGAGGAAGATCCAGCTGCAGATGTCCATAAGACACAGCTGTGCCAATGTGGGTGTCACTTCCTGAAAGACAATCCTTCACTGTGTCTATCCGTTTCCCATTTCTAAATCAGGATAGATGGATAGACGTGCCATGCTGCATGATCTCTGCTTACTTGTTCTTCCAGTGATAGTTGCCATCGTTTAATACTAGCCTGACATTAAAGGGATTCTCTACCCCAAAATAAAATTTCCCTTTCCCCCATGTCGTTTCAAACCCATAAAAGCTTTGTTTGTCTTCGTAACACAGTTTAAGATATTTTGGATGAAAACCAGGAGGCTTGTGACCATCCCATAGACTGCCAAGTAAATAACAGTGTCCAGGTCCAAAAAAGTATGAAAAGCATCGTCAGAATAGTCCACCTGCCATCAGTGGTTCAACTGTAATATTATGAAGCGACGAGAATAATTTTTGTACATGAAGAAAACAAAAATAATGACTTTATTCAACAGTTCCTCTCCTCTGTATCTCTCCACATAAAAACAGAAACAGAGGAGATGAATTGTTGAATAAAGTTGTAATTTTGTTTTCTTCCCATACATAAAATACTCACGTCGCTTCATAACGTTACAGTTGAACCACTGATGGCAGGTGGACTATTCTGACGATGTCTTTCATACTTTTCTGAACCTTGACACTGTTATTTACTTGGCAGTCTATTGGACAGCCACAAGCCTCCCGGTTTTCATTCAAAATATCTTAAATTGTGTTCCGAAGATGAATGAAGCTTTTACCGGTTTTGAATGACATGGTGATTAATGACACAAATTTCATTTCAACCTTTTAAATTGATGCCAAATTAAATCAAATGAGCTCTAGATGTCTGGAACTCGCATTTAAAGAAAAAAATAATTCTATAAAATTTTGTGACCAATTCATGTGGAAGCGGTTCATTAAAAGTTGGTAAAAACATTACATTTATTTTTTCTTCTTTTATTTTCCTGAGTAATCACAGGCTCCTGCAGTGACTTTATTTATTTATTTATTTATTATATTTTTATAATAATATTATAATATATATTACATTTATAAAATTGAATATTTATTAGTAAATTTATTTATTTATAAACTATACATTTTTTATGTATTATTTTTTATTCATTTAATTCAAAATGTATTATGGGGGAGGGGTTAATGCTTCAAAAAAGATTTTCTGTATTCTGTTTTATTGAAAGTAACCTTATATGAAACATTATATTAGGAAATCCTTTGTTGGTGTGCACTGAAATATATATATTTACAATACATAATTATAAAAATATGATTATTAGAGTTTAATGACATTTCAAGTATTCCAGTGTAATCACAAATTATCTACTAAACTTTATGTACTTGTTAGTCACATTTTAAGTTTTTTAAACTTCATAAAATAACTTTCGGCCTTGGGTATTATGCTTACAAAATCACTCTTAGCACTGAAATTATAAATATAAATAAATTAAATATATTTTATATATTATAATATATTTTATAAAATATATTTTTGAACGAATTACCTAATGATCCCATTAAATTGACAATATATTAATATAATAATATTAAAATGTTATCTTTTTCTGTTACATTCAGTAATATAAAGGGTATCAGAGCATTAAAATGTCTCTATTCTCTCACACTCAGTTGTATGATGAAGAGACTCACGTTTGACAGTGCTGCGTGACTCCTGATACCCTGCGAGCTCCGACCCCCAGCTGAGTCTCTGGCAGACTGTGGGCTCGTGAGTGTGTGTGTCCTCGTGCGTACACACTCTCCAGAGCCCCACGCTCCGCCGCCGTCCGTCCTCCAGCGCCTGCAGCACCCAGTTGGAGCTGAACGTCGCCACGTTGTTAAGCACCAGAGACAGCAGGGCCACCGCCGCCGCCACTGCCACCAGCCTGCGCGCGGCCATACACCCGCTAAAACGTCCACTGGTACACGATGAACGGTGTGAGAGGTTAGCTAGAGGACATCGCCACTCATTCTTTCTGTCTTGAGGGTCGTTGGGGTGATGGGAGTCTCTAACCCTCTTCCTCGAAGTCGGGGGTCACTGCTTCTCGTAAGGCTTGTTGCGGGACCTCCAAGGCCATCACATAAACACACACGCTTTCGTTAAATCGCTCCGTTCTTCTGCGGCTCTGCTCGTCCCTTCCTCCTCTTGTCTCCTCCAGATGTGCGCTGGGTGTTTTTTTTCTCCTCGTCTCCCTGCTGAGGAATGTCTGCGTGATGCAGTCTCGTGTGTTTCTCGTTCTTTCCCACACTCGTTTATCTCTGATTACTCAGTTTCCCATGTCCATGTGCACGCATGTGTGTGCTTTATCCCAGAAAAGCTCAGAAGGACTGGGATGAGAGGGCAGCAGAGCTTGGGAATAAGTTCACTCTCTCTCTCGCTCTCTCTCGGTCGGTGACAAACACGTTACTCCAGCTACAGGATGTGTTTCCTGGAAGGAAAGCAGACCGAACAGAATGCAACACCCGTCCTCTTTCTCTCTTTGACTTAGTGAACTGGTTATTAATGGAGCAGGAGATTGTCATATATATAAAGGTTATTTACATCCATGGAACTTCCATGGAATTTTTCCATTCTTCACAGTCTTATATTTCCAAAATACAATTTTCACAGCGATGCCATAAGAACCATTTTTGGTTCCCCAAAGAACCTTCCAGTGAACATTCTTAAAATAATTTTATTTTGCTTATTTATTAATGTGAAGAACATCTTTCCACTATAAATAATCTTTTATAAAAGGAATTGTTCTATGGAGATTAACGGTTCCTCATGCAACCATCGATGCCAGTAAATAACCTTTATTTTAAAGAAAGCTCTTTTTTTGGAATCTTTGTTTAAAGTGTCCTTCAGACTAAGAAAAATGGTTCTTTTTAAGAATTGTCCACTGAAAGGTTCTTTGAGGAATTCAAAGGTTTTTCTACAGCATCACTGCGAAATATACCTTTATGAACCTTTATTTTTAAGAACGTTATAGAGTGTTTGTACTCCAGACATAAATGATTCCTCAGATCATGTATCTTGTCGAGGAGTGTTGTGCCATAAAACAAGTGACAAAATCCTGCACATTGAAGGAGCCTAGAGACTAGAAGATCATAGGGACCTTAGCGTTTTTTGAATTGCAGCCACCCAGAGCAATGTAAAAATGTACTTTATTATCCAAAAAACTGGAAATCATAATTCATTCTGGTTGGATTTGCTTCTCTTTCTACTTTTCTGTTGTTTCTTTTCCAGTTCTGGGCCCCAAAAGATTGAGGGAATTTCCTGTTGCTTAGCTCTAATAAACAGCCCACATCTGTATCTACGAAAATCCTCACCGAGCGAAAAAATGAAAGGGGGGGATTTTGGATAAATAAAGACCAGATGGCAGTGGATGAAAAAGGAGGGAGGGCACAAAGGGCCAAGCGAGTGGGAGAGAGGGAATGTGGGCGAGAGAGTGTTTGGTGTTGATGGGGTCATTCCATGCATAGCTGGGAAGATTTGCTTATGAGATGGAACGAAGAGAGAAACAGCAGAAACATTCCGAGAGCAGCTGCTAAGAGTTTCCACAAATATCATCTTTAAAACATCCTCTCACCCTTTAAAGACAGATTTGTTACTTTGTTATGTTTCTATACATGTATCCACACTTTAAAAAGTTTACAAATTGAACCTTATTGTAACGTTTTACCAAGAATTCCTAGAAAGTCATACTCATTTCCATTGTGAATATACATCTTTATTGTTATGCTATTGCTATGATTGTTAGTTTATGTAGAGTAAGTATTGCTAGTAAGCCATAACAATGTCTGAATCATGAGATAATGGATCTCGCTGAGTTTACAAATTGGAGTGAACCCTTGCATCTGAATCTTGTTTAGGAATCGCAAAAGATTAGAAAAGTCATGGACGTTTGTAAATCAAAAAGTGTGGCAGCACTCTCTAGTGAAAAGCTTTTATATACTATACCAAAGAACCATATAGCGGCAGAAATGGCTATTGAGAAGGTGTTTGCTAAATCAAAGAGCTAATGAAGAACCTTTAAGTTCCAAAAACTTTCTTCATTCAAGTTTTTCTTTCTTGTCTTCTCTGAGACATCTTTGACTTTTGAAGTGAACTGAATCTTTTGTCTGTTGTGTGTATGTGTGTATCCGCATCTCCAGTGAGGCAGTGTGGGAGAACATGGCACGGATGTGTGTGAAGAGTCGTCGTCTGGACGTGGCACGTGTGTGTCTGGGGAACATGGGTAATGCACGGGCCGCTCGTGCACTCAGGGAAGCCGAAAAAGAGCTGGAGGTGGAGGCACAGGTGGCTGTACTGGCTACACAGCTGGGCATGCTGGTAAGACATATGAACACTTTCCTAAAGATCCACAAAATCACCCCTTATGATATAAACCATTGATGTATGGTTTATAAGCATCAGACAATATTTGGCCGAGATGCAACTATTTGAAAATCTGGAATCTGAGGGTGCAAAAAAAATCTAAATTCTGAGAAAATCACCTTTAAAGTTGTCCAAATGAATTCTTAGCAATGCTTATTACTAATCAAAAATTCAGTTTTGATATATTTACAGTAGGAAATTTACAAAATATCTTCATGGAACATCATCTTTACTTAATATCCTACTGATTTTTGGCATAAAAGACAAATCTATCATTTTGACCCATACATTGTTTTTTTGGCTGTTGCTACAAATACTGTATACCCCAGAGACTTAAGACTGGTTTTGTGCTCCAGGGTCACATATATATGTCTCACTCGATCGTGGAAGCTGAATACATTGCGAATGACGTTTGCTGTCGTGTTTAAAGCACACTAGCAGAAACACAGCGTTGTCTAAATAAACCTAGAGCACTTGGAGCCTCTCTGTCTCATTCAGTACAATAACGAGAACTAAACATTTGGATTTAAACGTTTGGGCTTATCGCTTCATCTCGCTCTTTTTTCGCAGGAGGATGCAGAGCGTTTGTATAAGTCATGCAGGAGGTTTGATTTATTGAATAAGTTTTATCAGGCGGCAGGGCAGTGGCAGCAGGCGGTGGAGACGGCAGAAACACACGACCGCATTCACCTCCGAACCACTTACTACAGCTACGCCAAACACCTGGAGGCCATGGGAGACAAGAACCTAGCGCTGGTGTAGTGAGTGTCACGTTCACATACAATCACTGCTGTCATACACATCCAGCAAATATCCTTATCATTTTCATTCAATATATTATTATATTCTTTCTACATTTTTTTCTTAGTTTATTATAGTATTGACACTATTGCTCAAGTTTGGGGTTGTCACATTTTTTAAATGTTTTTGCTCACCAAGGCTGCATTTATTTGGTCAAAAATACCGAAAAAATTTTTTATATTGGGATACATTGTAAAATAACTGTTTTCTATTTTTATGTATATTAAAATGTAATTTATTCCTGTGATTAGAGCTGTATTTTCAGCATCATTTGTTGATGAATAGAATGTTCAAAAGAATTCTAATATTTTTTTTGTTACATTTAATATATTTTATTGTCCTATTTTATCAATTTAGTACATCCTTACTGAATAAACTTATGTTTATTTAAGAAAAAAACAAAACTAATTTATCACTACCAATCAGATGTTTGGAATAAATTAAGATGTTTTTAAATCAAATTAGATCGATTTCTAAAGGGATCATGTAACACTGAAGACTGGAATAATGATGCTGCTTTGGATCACAGGAATAAATTACATCTTAAAATATATTACATTTTTAATTCTAATAATAGTTCACAATATTTTTCATTATATTTTTAATTGAATAAACACATCCTTGGTGAGCATAAAGCAAAAGTAAAAAAGTCTGTGTATGTATATATAACCTCTTTCCTGACTCGTTCTGTAGTTTTGAGAAGTCAGACACACATCGGTTTGAAGTGCCCAGAATGCTGATGGAGGACAATCTTTCACTGGAGATCTACATCAATAAGATGAAGGACAAGTGAGTTTGAGTTTTCATTGATTCATGTTTCCGGTCCTTGATATCCTCTGATGTCTGGTGTGTGATTGGACAGGAATCTGTATAAGTGGTGGGGTCACTATCTAGAGAGCCAGTCAGACATGGAGGCTGCGCTGCATTACTACGACCTCGCTCAGGACTATCTGTCTCAAGTGCGCGTGTACTGTTATCTAGGAAACATTCAAAAGGTATGTTGCCTGAAGTTTCCTTTGTGTCTGAAATTAAATCAGCCGAATGCCTCACAATGATCTGTATATTTGACAGGCGAGTGAGATAGCCAATGAGACGGGCAACAGAGCAGCGTCTTATCACGTTGCACGCCAGTATGAGGGACAGGATGAGATCAGCCAATCGGTGCACTTCTACACACGAGCGCAAGCCTATAACAACGCCATACGACTGTGTAAAGAGAATAACCTGGATGAGCAGCTCATGAATCTGGCGCTGCTTAGCAATCCAGAGGACATGATGGACACAGCCATGTATTATGAAGAGAAAGGAACACACATGGACCGAGCTGTTATGCTTTATCATAAGGTACACCCAAACAAGGAGATGCACCTTTGAACTTCACCACTAGGTGGTGCTGATCACTAATGGATGACGTCTCCATCCCTCCTTTCCAGGCAGGTCATGTGTCCAAGGCTTTAGAGCTAGCTTTTGCCACAGAGCAGTTTGGAGCGCTGCAGCTGATCGCAGAGGACCTGAATGAAAACAGTGACCCTGCCTTACTAGCACGCTGCTCTGATTTCTTCATAAAGCACGCTCAGTACCAGAAAGCTGTGCAACTGCTGGTGGCTGCCAAAAAGGTGAACGCACCATTCAGCCAATCGTTTAGTATTCATAACCGAACAAAAAGCCATTCACACCAAGAACACTAACTATAACTCATTTTATTATAGTTCTCACACAACAATCATTCATCAGCTAGAAAATTGTTTCAGCACCATTGTTCATTCTCTTTCATCATTGTTATAGTTGTCGACTTTCCTATTTTCAAAACTTATCGCAGTTATTGTCCCCTAATAGTAGAATTCTATAAGAATCACAACAGTGTTTTTTAACTATGCATATGGATTTGTGTTTGTAGTACCATGAGGCGCTCCAGTTGTGTTTGGACCAGAGTTTGACCATCACAGAAGATCTGGCCGAAAGCCTGACGGTGCCAAAAGACTCGTCCCATCTGTCTGAAGCCGGCCGGAAGGAGCTGCTGGAGAAAATCGCAGACTGCTGCATGCGGCAGGGCAACTATCACTTAGCCACTAAGAAATACACACAAGCTGGAAACAAGATCAAGGTTTGCCCTGTGCACAAATCAATCAGTGACCTGAGAAAATCAAACAGCTTGCATTTTGCTCTTACAGAAAGATTTCATGACATCTTATGGCATAATGTAAGCTAAAATTCTAATAAATAACGAATAAAAATAATACAAATCAAACGGGAGTAGTTTATCAGTAATCCTAAAAAATAACACTGCTAAAAAATCAACACATAGTAAGAGGTGGTTATAAAAACTGTAAGGGAAGCGAAACAAGTCATAGGAAAGAGGAGAAATAAGATTATTTATAGTATTATATCTTCACTCTCACCAGCCTCTTCAGAAAGAAAAGATATCAAGCTTTTCTTTTCTGTTCCGATCTTTGACAGGCGATGCGAGCGCTGTTGAAATCCGGGGATACAGAGAAAATAGTGTTTTTCGCAGGCGTTTCCAGACAGAAGGAAATTTACGTAATGGCAGCCAACTACCTGCAGTCACTGGACTGGAGGAACGACCCGGAGATCATGAAGAACATCATCAGCTTCTACACAAAAGGACGAGCTCTTGATCTGCTCGCCGGCTTCTATGAAGCCTGTGCTGAGGTACTGAGAGCGTGTGTCCATGCACTAATCATTATCTTACAGTCTTAAAAATACATTTATTGGCATTAGTGGTTCCAATCACTCCCAGTCTTTATAGTGAAACAAAAGGTTCTTTAAACTATCAAAATGTTCACAATAAAAGAAATTGTTCTTTTGAGAACTCTTCACTGAAAGATTTTTCTAAGGCACTGCTGTGAAAACGTTATTTTTGTGTATGTGCACAGGTGGAAATTGATGATTTTCAGAATTATGAGAAGGCATATGGCGCTCTTACGGAGGCCTGCAAGTGTCTGACTAAAGCAAAGGCTGACAGCAAACTCCTCATGCTGACACACAGACTCAACCTTGTCAAGAGATTCATTCAGGCACGAAGGTACTGATGAAATATGCAGAATATGATTTGTGCATTCTGTAAACACCTATGCATGCATTCATTAATGTATTTGTGTGTGTGTGTCTAGGATGCATGAGGAGGATCCAGTGGAAGCGGTGCGTGTGTGTGAGTCTTTGCTGGATGAGAAGGAACTGGACCCTGCGGTGCGTGTTGGAGATGTGTATGGGTTCCTGGTGGAGCACTACTGCAATCATGGTAACTTCCAGCAGGTATGTTGCTTTTAGAAAGCTTTCACACTGGACACATTTGCTCCGGTCTGAATCCAAATGCGATTGTTCCCGGAGCTCCCGCAACTTTAGTTTCAAACTTAATTGATTCAGCCCAATATATAAATTGAGAATGATTGACAACACAACCAGATCAGTGTGAAGCTTAAAACTATGGATGCACCAATGCCACTTTTTTCCAGGACGGGTACGATACCATTACTTTTAGTAAATGCAGAGAGATTACTAATGCTTTGTATATTCATTGCATTTGCAAGTTTTTTAATATTGTGTAGAGAAACCAAAAGAATATGAATCATATTAAATGGTTTAGATGTTTACTTTAGTCATCATCACACTTGATTATACCTGTTTAAATGCATTGCACAAGCTGTTAATTTCACTGTTTATTTTATTGCTGTACATTAATCCTGTAATAATGCAGTAGTGGGTCTAAATGTCTGAATTTCTTACATGAACCAATCTGTTATCAGTAAAATGCCAGTGTGAAAACTCTTTGAGTGTTTAATAGAAACCATAGCCATGTTATACTCTCAATGCCCTCATGTCATTCAAATCCTTCTCAATGCTTTTATTTATATAGAAAACAAAAGGAGTTTGAAGACTCTTTATGCAGATCTAAAAACCTACATTTCAGTCTGTTCCTCGTTGAATGGACCCAAGTATTCAAAAAAGTTGTACAGCATAACAGATCTTTTTTTGGAATGACATAAAGGTCAATGCATGGCAAACTATTCCTTTAACATCTGTTTCCAGTTATATTTTGATTGATTTTGTTTTTGTATGTGTATTAGGCTTGGAGTAAAATCGAGGAATTGAGATCAACGCGTCCCAACATAAACTTGAGCTTGTATGTGAGTCAGACCAGTCTGGAGGCTCTACAGAACGCTGCTGGAGTGCGTCTGGTCTACAGAGACACAGACACCCATGCTGCCGAGGATGAGGAAGAGGTGGAGGAAGATGAGAACATCAATCATTAAGAGAACAATCTGCTGAGGAGGTGGTCTTCGAAATAACAAGAGAAAATCACATACGTTTTCAATGCACACAAAACCGCACACGACTAGCCAACAGAATTCTGCCTGCCTGAGTACTGGTTATTTTTCAAATGTGCCATATTTCTATGGGACTGCCGGTCTAGTAAATGAGGCGTCTTTGATAGTTGTGTGATTTTGTTAAAGCCACTTTGCAGGTTGCCTTAAGTAGATTAGTTTGTGTGCGTGGCCTTTTGAACAAGAATGCCACTGGACCACTATATTGAAGTCATTTTGTACAAATTACTAATTATTTAATGGCCAGACTTGTCCTGCTCTCTTTTTATCACATATCTTATACATTTTAATAAATTTTTCTATATGTTTCCTTAATCATATTGAGTGAATCGCATCTCTCAAAGTTAGATGTGCAAGTGTATTTTGTGGAAGATATAAGGTGTTTTAATTCTTCGTAATCTGTTTTATTCGTTCCTGATCCTCGCTGATTTGCCCTTTTACTGAATCTGTTCAGTTAACTGATTCAAAGAGTCCGTACGCAAAGGTAATGGCACAATCCATTGACAAGGTAAATGAACTGAATCAAGATGTTCGAAGGAGTCACCGTTAATCATGTATCAGGCAAATGCATCATGATTCAGTTGATCATAAATGCTCTGGATTTACAACCCGTTTGTATTGTAGAGCACAAAGGGGTTTTGGACTTTCACAAGAGCTCTTGATATTTACCAAACAGAAGGAACAATTCAGCAAAACTGTTTCCACAACAAAACCGATCTGATAGGCAATGCAAGTACTCTCTGCTTCTCAGGCTGTGTATGTCTTATATGTGCTGAGACTTGATGTTGTTGTTTATGATTCATTTGTTTAGAAAACATTTGTTGAGCAGATGCAGCACAAATCATATCTCAGGATATATTTTTCTATTCAGTGTTTTCAGTATTTCTAATATTTAACATGTTCATGAATGCTGATTGATATAAACTTCTCTTCGCATCACTGATGATTCATTCAACCGAATCATCAGAAAGAATCGTTTAATATGATTTATTTGTCAAATCGAGCTCTCTTTCACAAATTTGCTGTTTATCAATGTCACGGAGACTCGTGTTCATAGAGAAACCAGACATCGAACACCTCTGACAGCTGCAGATCATGGACTCGAAGAATAAACCCAGCTCAGTAAACCAACTTCAGAAACAAATTTACTCTCTGACTGAAGAAAATGTATGATTTTTTTCTTGTCATTTGTATAATCGGTTTTATATATATATATAGTTATATACAGGCCATTAGTGAAGCCAAACAATTATAATGTCGACCTATATAGTTTATGTAGTATATATTAATAATTGGACCTGATCATTTATGCATTATAAAGAACTGGATTGTAAAATCCCAGGATTTTTAATCAGGTGAGAAATACCAACAGTACCGTTCAAAGGGGGTCTAATTTTAGAAATTTTTACTTTTATTCAGCATGGACACATTAAATGTATAAAAAATGACAGTGAATATTTATAATATTTATAATGTCAGCATATTAAAATGATTTCTGAAGATCATGTGACACTGAAGACTGGAGTAATGATGCTGAAAATACAGCTTCGCATCACATAAATAAATTACAAATACAGTTATTTTTATACTGTTTTATTGTATTTTTGATTCAATTAGAGAGCAGTATGAAGCGGAGATCTTTGAACCGAAAAACATTGTTACACACTGATGATCAAAATAATGCTACAGACATTTATTTAATGCGTTGATCCCATCCCCAGGTTTTATCTCAGGAGGGCACCGCCTCGTCTCTTCAGACAGAGTGTTGCCGGCTCAGAAAGGAAGTCATACAGCCTTGCATCTTGAAAAAAAAGGTCTAATATTACTTAATTTGATGAAGGTGAGTTTCCATCATGTAAAGTTTCTCACAAGGTGAGATGGAAGATTTTTGAATTTTGTATGTATGGCTCAGTCAAGCAGTCAAATGTCAAATGTTTTAATGACAAAAATAAAGTATTACAAATGTGTAATCTAACTTACAGTCTGCAAAAGAGCAGGAAAGGTGGAAATCAGGATTTGGCATAAAATGATGGGATATAATATAGTTCACATTTTACGAAAAAAAGTGAAAAGTGAAAGTCATGACATTTGCCAACTATGGTAACCCATACTCGGAATTAAATTAAAGCCATATAGAAATATTTAAAAGAAAAAGCAAACACTATTAAAATTACAGTTGCACTGAATGCTAAATGTAAAATAAAAACGGATTGTAATAAAAGCTAGATAATAAAAAATAGTTTATAGTCAAATGATTAATCGCGATTAATTTTGTTTACATAATGTATGTGTACTGTGTTTATTTATTATGTATATATAAATACACACACACTATATATATTTTGAAAATATTTACATGTACTGTATATACATTTATATTATTATATATAAATATATTTAATATATAAACATAACATAATTTGCTTAGATATATACATGCATGTGTTTGTATTTATATATTACATAATAAATATACACAGTAAACACATATATCATGTAAACCAAAAATGTTATTTTGAATGTGATTAATCGTTTGACAGCGCTAAATTAAAATATGGGTAAGTACTATAATAGCATATAAATAATATTAAAATAACAGTCATAAAATCATAGGCCCTCCCCTCGAAATCTGATCACAAATGATCACAGGAGACGGATGTTAATAGCATCTGTCTCACCTGACCACGATGATGACGTCAGTGAAACCAGACTCTGTGCACCTGCTACATCAGGAGTGACGTGGTGGAGCTTGAATCTTTCTGAGTGTGGAGGCTCTGATTCATGTGAGGACTCGTTTAGTCATGAGGCGTGGGCGCTGAAGGTCAGCTGATGTTTGTATGTGTGTGTTATCTTTCTCTCATAGTGTGGTCAAGGGGAGGGAACAGCAGGAGAATAAGACACGAGCTTTCCCAGCAGTCTGCAGTGAGTTTATTATCAGCCACTTACACACAGAAGATACTTATAAGTGTTTTTGGTTGCTGATTTGTTTCCCTTCCACATGCAGATGCTCGTTATTTCTCAACATCAGCTGAAAGAGACCCTAAACTACAAAATCATCTGAAGGAACTCATGCTTTATTCAGAACATGACAGTACATGTACAAGACAGCAAACATACCGTTAACACGAATGTGACCCTGCAGCACAAAATCAGTCTTAAGTGGGAATTTTTCAGAATTGAGGTTTATATATCAACAACTATTTGAAAATCTGGAATCTGAGGGTGCAAAAGAAATAAAAATACTGAAAAAAATCACCTTTGCATTTGTTCAAATGAATTCTTAGCAATGCATATTACTAATCAGAAATTAAGTTTTGATATATTTACGGTAGGAAATTTACAATATCTTCATGGAACATGATCTTTACTTAATATCCTAATTATTTTTGTCATAAAAGAAAAATTTATAATTTTGACCCCCCTACAGGGTATTTTTGGTTATTTCTACAAAATATACCCCATAGATTTAAGACAACTTTTCTGCTCCTGGGTCACATATGTTTATTTTACTTCAAATTATGATTTTTTTTTTAGATTTTTTTTAATGGTTTAAGTTTAGTTTAAGCTAATAACCCTGGCTTTAACTATGAAATTAACCTAAAATTTCTTCAGATACTAATGAACATTTATAAAAAAAAATTAAAAACATGCTAGCTGATCAGTAAAATGATTATTCTAGGCTAAATGTAAAAATACAAAGTTTGGTGTTTGGGATGTGAATTCAAATCATTTTTGTCCTATTATGAACCTTTTTTTGTGTCTGTATAGACATTTTAAGACATTTCCATCCCTTTTTAAAGCGAAACCTGCTTCCATACACACTAGATCTGATTTGGTCTGATAAATAGTGTCTCTGTATCCCAGACTGCAACGTGAGATGATCCTGGCTGTCCCTGAACACACTTTAGAGGCCGGACCCCCTGAGGGCCACTTCAGTCCCGTGGGGGCGAACTGAGAGAGAGCTACACAGACTGAGAGAGGACAAAGCCTGCCTGAGGAGAGCCAACTGATACTGGCTCGGGAACAGGTGTGTGTGTGTGTGTGTGTTATTTAATGGCTTAGTTCTGTGACGTGAACGTGTGCTTGGTATTTCAGATGGCTGTTTTAACAGAGAGTCCTCTCAGAGTTGAGTATCATTCAGAGTTATGAGTAAAAAATTGTGTGCTGGTTTTATGTATTATTGTGGAAAAATTGTGCAGCGTTGGACCAAGATTCCTTTAATGATGGTAAAGGTTTCTGTCAAACAGAGTACATCTAAATTATGATCAGTGATCATATTATTTACAAAAAGTGTTTTCGTAGAAACGGATCTGATATTCAATAAGCCAAGCTTTATCATTTGTTTATCCATATTGCATCTGTTTTTTATTTGTTGAACCTCAATTAAATTGTTAATCTTAACTTGGTTAATCTTAACTCGTTTTTTGTATTTTCTAGTTCGGGGAACAGACACAGTGTCTATAGTGTGATATCTAGGTGAAAGAGTCTCTATGTGCTGAGAATTAACTGACCTCTGTGACGGGAGGCAGCTAGCAGACGGTCGGTTTAGCCAGTCTGTCTGCTTCCTGACCTGGGCCCCAGTTAGTCAAGTATAAACACTAAGACTATTTGCCATATTTCTAGAGAGAAGAGTGGCGCCACCCCAGGAGGGATGAAGAACAGGTCAGGTCTGCCCCAAAAGCTCGTCCAATTGTCTATGAAACCTATGTTATTCTGTGGGCACCACTTAGACATCCAGCCATTGAGTGATGACAATCTGCTATGCATCTCATCACCACGGTAAGCAGGGAGGGGACCAGAGCATATTACAGTGTCTGACATCGTGCTTGCAAGTTCACACACCTCTTTAATGTTATTTTTAGTGATCTCCGACTGGCGAAGTCGAACATCATTAGCGCCGGCATGAATAACAATCTTACTGTATTTACGTTTAGCATTAGCCAGCACTTTTAAATTTGCCAAGATGTCAGGCGCTCTGGCTCCCGGTAAACATTTGACTATGGTGGCTGGTGTCTCTATATTCACGTTCCGTACAATAGAATCACCAATAACTAGAGCACTTTCATCAGGTTTCTCAGTGGGTGCATCACTGAGTGGGGAGAACCTGTTTAATGTTTTGATCGGAACAGAAGAGCTGTGTTTTGACCCACGACTACACTGCCTCACCGTCACCCAGTTGCCCTGCTGCAGGGGCTCTGTTTCCGGAACCGAACAATGTACAGGAATCCCTGAGCTAGACGCATCCAAAGCCGTATCTAGAGCCCTAACATTCTTACTGTCCTCAATTAAAGTTTGGATGCGTGTCTCTAATTCTGAAATCTTCTCTGTCAGCCTAACTATTTCCCTGCATTTATCACATGTGAATCCCTCATCAGCGACAGAGATAGATAAAATGTACATGTGGCAAGAGGTGCAAATAACAATAGCAGGAGAAGCCATTACTCACCGTGCTTGATGAAATATTCTTACTGCGGTTGTTTGATGAACTTGTGAAAAACTGGAGCGAGAGAGAGGAGAGGAGAAAAGAAAACAGCGATAGGTTCGAATGAAAACGCTACGAGTGCTAACTCTTTGCAGGTGTACTGCACTCACGGATGTAAAATAAAAGTGAACGATCAAAATTAATCTGATAAGATTGATCGATAATATCAGGAATATGGTGTGAATTAAGTTATATTTTATCACTTTAAAAAAACAGAGAGTGATAGTAAGATAAAGATTCTAGAGAAAAATAAAAAATAAAAAAATAAAAACAGCTATACGGAGCTACGATTAGCAACAGAAGGCCAACAGGAAGTAGAGAAAACACTGTCCAACAGCGACACCCGTGTGTGTGTGTGTGTGTGTGTGTGTGTGTGTGTGCGCGTGTTTGTGTTATTGAATTTGCTCTTCCTGAGAAACTATGTGTGGAATGTTTGTAAAGCTTATGTCAATTTTACGGGCTGTGAGAATGAAAGGCGGCTGATAATTAATTGTCTGACGTGTTAAGATCATTTCATGACCGAGCGTGTAGTTCACACTCATGCTGATCCCTGAGAAGCATTCGACAAACATGATATTTGCACACGTGATAAATAAATTGCAGTTAATTCATGGGCCAGTCACATCAGTGTTCTTCAGATTTAGAAGCACTTTATACACTTGTTTTAGTTTAGTGTTATTAGAATCTAAAATAATTTTTTTATAAATGGATATGTAAAAATATAAGTGTGTCGGTGTACTTATATATATATATATATATATATATATATATATATATATATATATATATATATATATATTATAGAAAAAATCTAAAAGTATTATAAGATTATAAATAAAATAAAAATACACATTTCAGAGAATTTTCCATCTGCTTTCTATCTAATACTTGTTTTACATAAAAAAAAAACTTTTAAAAACTGCCCTGTACCTCAATTTTTGAAAAGAAAGTTAAACGTGAACGAGAAGCGAATTCATCCTAGGAATTTAAAGTTGGAAATACTGCAGGGCAAACTTGAAAGCATATTACTGGAAAGAAAAAAATAGCACGGATTATCCATGAAAAAGAGAGCGTGGAAAAGACAGAAAGAGAGCGAGCGAGACAGAAAGAGGCTGTGGGCTTTGCAGATAAAGGGAGAGTGTTTGGGAAATGGGCTGCAGACTGAGGGGCTTCGAGAGCCTCTTTATGAACTGGGGAGAAAAAAAATCAAGATTATGCTTATGGGAAACGGGGTGCAGTGAGTACAGTGGCCCCTGAACCCCTGGGAAAGGAGCAGGGCCGGGGAGGGGGCTTATGGGTAGAGAGGGTAATTGCTGGGGCTTCGGGGGTGTGCCAGCTCACACTGGGTGGCATCCGCACAGACACGCTGACATCATGAGAACATAACAGAGAGAGAACGAGAAGAAGGAAGAACAAAGTGGATTCAACGCTTTACCTCATGGTTCTAGGCAGATTTTAATGTCTATTATGATTTATATATTATATTATATTATATTATATTATATTATATTATATTATATTATATTATATTATATTATATTATATTATATTATATTATATTATATATATTTCCACACACAATTGATATTTGAAATATACTATTTTAAAAAGTACAACATTACAAACAATACTAATAAATATTATAATTTGAAATTATATATAATTAAATGCATATATAATTTATTATATATTTACATATTTTGTTAGATAATTTTCTATATAACATATACAGTAACATTATAAACATTATATTCACATACATACATGCGCAAAATATATTATGGTATATTTTAAATATGAATAAATTTTGTGTGCATATATATATATATAATTCATTATACTGTTATGGTAAAAACTTGAAATGTTATTTATTACAATTATTATTTATATTATAAAGTAAGTTGAGGTATTTTCACATAAATTAATATTTTAAATATATTGTAATATTTAATAAAATCAGATGGAGATAATGTGTTATATTATATTAAGACTTACATTTATTTTAAATAATACTTACTGAATATATATATTATGTGCATAGAAATATGATATGCATTAATTACATTGTTAATGTTGTTTATAATAATACTTTACATTTTATGTTCAAATGTTTACATATTATTTATACATTATTTATTAGTATTATATAATTATAATTATTTGTAATATTATTTTATTTATATTTGCATCATCAGTCAAACATCAGTACAGTATAACATAGTAGTTTTCACCATGCTTTACAGAAGTCATTCATGAATCATCTGACCCCATAGTGACACTGAGATCATCTCAGGAATGTGTGTCTGATAATACGAGCAGTTGGAAAATTTAGAATGCCAAATAATATTCCAAATAGGCATCAGGGTTCATCTTCAACGGGAAGTTCACTTCTAAACCTGCATGCAGTCTGAACATGAGAACCGCTGCTTTAGTCGTTTGTTTGGGCTTTAACACTCAGTCGATATGTGCATAATACACTCTGGCAGGCCGTGTTAGAGCATGCGTGTGTGTGTGTGTGTGTGTGGATGGGACAAGCCTTGTGAATGGCAGTAATTTATGAGAACAGGCTGGCGGAGGGGATGGGGGGGGGTGAGACAGAGGAAAGGAAAAAAGTGACAAAAGGGAAAGAATGTGGGACGCGTGAGAGAGGAATTTGAGCAGAACTCAACTCTCAAATTAATGAGTGTGAATTCAGGCAGAAAGACTGAGAGCAAGTGAAAATGAGTGAACCTTTACCTTTCCAGAATGCATATTATTTATATTTATATAGTCTTTTTTTTAAATGGCATGCAGTAATTGTCATGCTAGCTTGAGCATTTCATAGTTCCCATGGTCATAACCTGGAAATGTTGGTTTTCACTGCTTTAGGTAATTAGAATCTTAAAAATGCATGCAAATATCCATAGTTGATTCATATTTTCTAGTTACGCTCAGCTGGAAACTGCTCTTTTGCTTTTTAAAACAAATATTCAGCAGTCATTTGTAGTCTTAAGGTACATTTCTCTGTCAGAAGCACCTGTTGGCTGATTTCAAGAGTTCGGAGAGATTTTCAGCTCTTTAACGCTTCTGGAGGAGTGAGAGAGAGAGAGAGAGAGAGAGAGAGAGACGGGAGTTGAGTGGGAAAAGGGCCTGAGGAGAGGAGAGAAGAAAAGCACAAGAGTTTGAGAGAAACATCAAGAGATTGAGCCGAGAGATAGAGAGAAACGACACGCTGAGCGGTTGAAGGGAACTAGAGGAAAATAACCTGAAGGAAAGTTTGAGAGAGGGAGAGGAGGGGTCCCGAGAGTTTTTCCCACACTCTGTTCTCTGCTTTAATCCGTCAGGAATGGGACAATATTCAGATGCCCTCCTGTAGCTGCTCAACACAAAGAACAGGCGTTTTTCTCTCTCACACGAACGAGCCGCTTGGTATCTCACAGGCTCTGGATCTGTCCTCATGTCTTGCCTCTGTTTCTGTTCTCACAGTCTGTTCGCATGTGTTCACACATAATTCCCATTATCACAGGAGTTTAGCAGTGGCACTGATTATACCTCGGGGAAACTCTCGAACACCTGTAACCTAGATCTGCCTCTGTCTGTCACTGATGGCTTTCAGATGCCGGGTCATACAGCTATGTTGAATCTCGGGGGTTATCGTAGTATTTGTTTTGTTTTGCTGGAGCAAACACTTCAGTAGCGTCAGGTCACATTTCCCATCAGTGTCCATGTTTCAGAGCGATCACTGGATTTACTTAGCCATTTGGTTGATTTAAAAATCATAATGTTAATATGAGGCATAAACTGCATGTTTCATCTGTGCACCAAACTAATTAGCAAATATAATGACTGTTTTCCGACAGGTTTCTAAACTCGTCCCCCTTTAGTTAAGCTATTTTGGGCTTGAGAGTTCAAGGTTTGGCAAGTCTGTGCATGTAATGTTTTATTTATTTATTCATTCTTTGATTCATTAAATCAAAAAGCTTTCATTATACATTATTATAATATAATATTTCACACTAATATCGTATTAATTTTAATTACGTAATATTATATAAATAATAAAAAAATGTGTGTCAGTGTGTATATATGAACAGGCTTATTTATTTATTTATTTATAATAATAATAGATTTTATTTATAATGCACTTTATGTTTAAACTAAATCTCAAAGTCCTACAAATTCAAAAAAGAAAAACAAAACGACGAAAATCTGCCCAAAAAAAAAGCTTAAAAACATAAAAACTATTTATTATTCATTAGTCCATTAAGTCACAAATATTTTATTTTATTATTAAGCCTAACCCTAATTTATATTATAGTTGATTTTTTATCCAAAACATAATAATCTCTTCTCTGTGCTACAAAAGAACACAGTAATATAAATATTTATTAAATAATTTGTTATTGTTATTTGTTATGTATATGTGTGTATATATTTGTATGATTTTATTATATCAATTGTTTTTTTACCAAAACCCACTAGTCCCATTTCTGTGCTAAGAAATAACACACTATTTCCAATATGTATTTACTTATTCATTCATTAAATCACAAATATTATTTCCAATATTTATTTACTCATTCATTCATTAAATCACAAATATTAACCCTAACTCTAAATTATTTTGTAGTATATTTTTTACCCAAAACACAATACTCTCAACTTTCTGCTACAAAATAATAAAATTTTATAAATACTTATTCATTAATTGTCTATATTAAGTGTATATGATTATATATGTGTATGATTTTATTATATCATAGTACTTTTTTACCAAAATCTAATGCACTAATATCACTAATTGTTTATTTATTTGTTAAATCACCAAAATTTCATTGAGTTACAATACATTTTTGCAACTGATATGTGTGCGTTGTGCAAGTTGGAAGATGTGACCACATGTGTTGTTTTTAATATGAGGAGAAGGTAATTGCGTTTTGGAACGAATTACATTTTTCATGGCTTAAAACCAGTTTTGAGTGAACACAGTAGAAGAGGAGAGGGAACGTGTTTATCATTTCACAATTATTATGAAAATGAAGTGGAAAAGTGTGAATGTAAAGGTTTAGTGGTTGGGATATTGGTCTGTTTACGCTGTTAATGTTGAGATTTTAGGATTATATGATCAGGTTTTTGATGTTGACATGTTTTCTATGTAACTGCACTTGTTTTTGTTTGAGGTGATTAATTAGGGTCATCTTGGCGGGAAACAAAAAAGACACTGCCCTCCCCGACCTGAGGAGCTCAGCTCACACACTTGGGCTTCCCTCCACATTTTAATGAGATTAAGGCCATCTGCAGAGTCTTAAGGAACAAAAGTGTGTGTTTCTGTTGAAGTCCTAAAGCTAAATCATGTTTATTCTCAAACCAACTGTTGCATTTTAGATAAACATAGTGTAGTGTAATCTGTGCAACCAATAACACTATATAGAGTTTAAAAGTGAAGTTTGGGGTCTGTAAGATTTTTTTTTTTTTAATTTTTAAAGTCTATTCTGCTCACCAAAGCTGCATTTATTTAATCAAAAATACAGTAAAAACATCAATATTGTGAAATATTATTACAATTTAAAATAACTGTTTTCTATGCCAATATATTGTAAACTGTAATTTATTCCTGTGATGCGCAGCTGTATTTTCAGCATCATTCCTCCAGTCTTCAGTGTCACATGATCTTCAGGAATCATTCTAATATGCTGATTTGCTGCTAAAGAAACATTTCTGATTATTATCAATGTTGAAAACAGTTGAGCTGCTTCATATTTTTGTGGAAACCATGATACATATTTTCCAGGATTTACTAATTAATAGAAAGTTCAAAAGAAGACCTTTTGTTTGAAATAGAAATCTTTTGCAACATTATAAATGCCTTTACTTGATCAATTTAATCATTGCATTCTTGCTTAATAAAATCTTTCATTTCTATATTTTTTTAATCACTCAGGACTTGATAGTGAATTTCACGCAAAAATAAAATTAATTAATTAATTACAAAGACACAGCAGGTAACAAGTTAACTTGAATGAGAAAATTTGAAGTAAAGACTGAAAAAGTATTTCTTTCTTTTATTGCAAAACATGCTCCAAAAATCTTTGTTTTATTTACAAACTAGAAATATATATTTTTTGCAGTGCTCTAAGATCTAGTTTGTGAATGTGTAAAACATCTTTTGACGATTTTATATTATAAGTGCTCTTTTATATTTGTAGTTTTAGAAATGTATCACATAGCTATTTCGCGTGTGATTTTGTTTTAATGCTAACAAAAATAGATTGAGCTGAATTATGAGGTTTTGGGTCGAAATGCAGTTTGTGATCCTGTATGAATGAGTGTGTGTGTGTGGATATAAATGGACACAATCCAGGTCAGAGAGCTCCTGTCAGTGGTTGGGTCGTGCTCATTTCCTCTTCTATCTCTGGAGCTCTTGGAAGTCCAAACATATACACACTATACCTGAAAACACACACACACACACACACACACACACACATACCCTCAGCAGCTCACCAACACGGCAACACCCTTCCTCATTTTCCTGTTATTCACCTCAGAAACACAGTATAGGTTTATACTGTACATATGCTAATAATAATAATAAAGTCAAACATGGCCTGTATGATAGATATATATATACAGTACAGACCAAAAGTTTGGACACACCTTCTCATTCAAAGTTTTCTATATTTTCATGACTATGAAAATTGTAGAGTCACACTGAAGGCATCAAAACTATGAATTAACACATGTGGAATTATATATGGAATAAAAAAAGTGAAAATATGTCATATTGTAGGTTCTTCAAAGTAGCCACCTTTTGCTTTGATTACTGCTTTGCACACTCTTGGCATTCTCTTGATGAGCTTCAAGAGGTAGTCACCTGAAATGGTCTTCCAACAGTCTTGAAGGAGTTCCCCGAGAGATGCTTAGCACTTGTTGGCCCTTTTGCCTTCTGTCTGCGGTCCAGCTCACCCCTAAACCATCTCGATTGGGTTCAGGTCCGGTGACTGTGGAGGCCAGGTCATCTGGCGCAGCACCCCATCACTCTCCTTCTTGGTCAAATAGCCCTTGATGCCTTCAGTGTGACTCTACAATTTTCATAGTCATGAAAATCAAGAAAACTCTTTGAATGAGAAGGTGTGTCCAAACTTTTGTTCTGTACTGTATACATATATATTCACACTGCATGCCAAATAAAAATGATCTACTTAGTTTTTTTAATTCATTTTCCATTTAATATTTGAAAATGATTTTTAACAATGTCGCACATTATTTTCATTTAATAAGTAATTCAGAAACCAGACAAACACAAATCCGATGATTTTTTGTTCTTTATAATTGTATATTTTTCATACAAACTCTAGAATGTTGACAGAATATTTCACCATCCAGTTTTAAAACTCTAAAACATCTTATATACACTGATATCCACATAAACACACATATACATGTATTTTACACCCAGCATTCACATTGGTTTATGAAGACATTAATAACAAACATAAAATATGGCAGTTTTGCATGTCGGCTGGCTCTCAGTGTTTGGTTGATCTGTTCAATTGTTTAGTGCTTGTACATCGCTGACAAAAATAGATATGAAGCACAGAATAAAGACAAAAGCAATAGCAGATAACCAGAATTAGATGGAGGACAGTGTTGGCAGTCCAGCTTTTAATGTTTTGGTACACAAGTCCACAGTATGAGAGAGAAATAGAGTAAGCTTATGAGTGTTATTACAGACAATAAATTCTCTTTATAGATTATATCGGATGTAGATTTATTTAAAGTACAAATAAAATCCAGATTTGTGAGGATACCCTGTTAATGTGATTTCACACTGACACCAGATTAAAGCAATTACATATTCAGCATCACATGACTGTCTGCACTCCCATTGGCTATTCCGCCACTGCTCATTTGCATAAAGTAAAACTTTGTCCAAATGCAAAAGTCGAAAATGTATTGCGTTCGGTTGCAATCGTTGTCAGTGTGAACGCAATTAATAAAAACATCTTTCATCAGAGTTAAAGTGCTCTGAACGTGTGAAAGTACGTTTATAACATTAGCAACATCAAAGCAAACTAGTGGTGATGTTAACCATGTTAACTACTTAACCATGAGGTAATCAGCACATGCTATCCGAATAATTAATATACTATTGCTATTGTGTCTGTTTTCATTACTTCATATTAGCTGCATGTTATCCTCAGCCTGTTAGCATATAAACCATAGCCGATTCCATATTATAGAAATATATATTTATATAAAACATCTTTTGCTATGCTACATATAGATTGGTTTTGGTTCTCAGTGCTTGCAGCATCCAGGTATCGCCATCTTTCCCTTTCATTCACCAGTGCAAATTTAGAAAATAGACTTGACATTTAAAAAAGAAAAAAAGAAAATATATACTCTCAATACAACAACAGTTTAAAAACGTTTTCTGTTCATATACAGGCTGACAAATCAATGTTTTTCTGTGGCGTCAAATACTGCAAAAGACGACTACATGCTACATGCATTGCGTACAGCTTATTTATCAACTCAACATCATGAGGACTTTGGATATTTCAGTGATATGATGCTCATATCAAAGCGTCCAAAGACAGGATTTCCTGAGTTTAGAAAGAGGTTCAGTTTAGGCCTCCGAATCTGAGAGGAATTAGACAGACATGACACACAAACACCCTTCGTCAGAAATCCATCTTGATCCATCTTAATAAGTTGTTTCAGTGTCACAGTGTCGGTTTCGCTGTTCTCCTAAACAGCTTTCATCTGTTCAGGAGTTTCTCAGACACTGTGAATCTTCTGAGACAGAATCCCACATGAACGTGTTTTCCCATCAGTCGTTGATCAGAGTGCAGGGGATCATCAGAGATTGTTTGGCCTGCTCATACACCTTCAGGAAGTCTTTATAGCGTGGAGCACAGCCGAGCCATGCCTCCCCAAAGTGAACGCGGCCGGTAAACAGGAAGCTGCCCGCGCCGGGCCGAACGCCACACAGCAGAGCCGTACGGATCTCACCCGACCGCGTCAGACGCCCCGATTCAGGGAACAGCGCAAACTTCTGACGGAAAACCTGCGTCGCGCTCACTTTGATCACTGCCGCTTTCAGATGTGAGTCTGTATCCACTGAACGGATGTTTCCTCGGACCACTACAAACACAGAAAGCTCTGTTAGTAAGGATAGATTATTAATAAAGATTATGAACATCGAACTAGAGCTTTTGCTACTTTTTGGTAGATTTACGATTTCCTTCTAAAACAAAAAATTCAATTTGAAGGCCTCGAATGAAACCACTGGGTTTGATGAGAATAAGTGTACAGTAGAACTTTGCAAGGAGTAACTTGGTGTAACGAAAACTAAAACCATAAATAAAACATTTTCATAACTTGAAATAAAATAAATTTTATTTTATTCCAGCTAGCTGAGAAGGCAACATTTTCATTTAGTTTAAATCGATGTACTAATTTAAATAAAACTAAATCTGAACAAATTATTATAATAATATAAATAAATATATATATATATATATATATATATAATATATAATTTTTCTTTATTTAAAAACAAAGAAATGAATAAAAATTCCAAAAGCACAAAAAAAAATAAAAAAAATTATTCCAAATAAAATTAAATGGAAAGAATAAAACAAAAACAAAAAAAGATCTAAATCTGAAATTAAAATTATTTTGGGAAAAAAATCTATCTATCTATCTATCTATCTATCTATCTATCTATCTATCTATCTATACACACATATATAGACATTTTTAAAAAATGAATAAAAATAAAAATCACAAAAAAAATGAATCCAACGTTTATCATTTAGTTTTACTTGATGCACTAAAACAACTAAAACTGAAATAAAAAAAATATAAAAACTATATGGAATTAAAAAAAAACCTGGTAAAATTGACAAAAATACAAAAAAATGACAAAAATTCTAAAAAAAAAAAAAAATCTTATTCAAAATATTAATGAAAAAAATAATGGTATCTTAATGATACTAAAATAACACTGGTGGTGTGTAATACCTTGCAGACAAAAGGTCTGATCCCAACCTTCAAGGTTGCCAGTTCAAATCCTGAACTAAAAACCACCAGAAAGTCATGCATAGAGGTTCAAGATCGGGATTGATGGCTGAAAGTTGTAGGTTTGAGGTTCTTGCTATCCAAGAGCCAGTACCATTACAGGAAACCCCCTGCTGATTGCTTTGGATGAAAGCATATTTACCCCTTAAAACTACAATGAAAAGTAAATCCAGATACTCACCAAAGTCACTAGTGCACACAGCCATCAGGATCTCAGTGTTATTGCATGGCCTGCAGACTCCTGTGAGAGAAAGAGAAGAGAAGAACATGAACACCACAAGATGAGGCGTAACGCACAGCTGTTGCTTTAACAGCTCTTCGCTGGAGGTGTGATGATGTAAATGAGCACCTGATAGATATGTGTGAGCCATGTCACCTGATCAGAGCTCATGAGAGAGGTGTGTGTCCCCTCAGTCAAGACCCTAACACTTCCCTCTTCCTCTGTACCGTTCATCTGGATGATCTACATGAGCTGCTAAAGCAATAAAACTGAACAGCTGATCTCACAAAACCCTCCCACACAGAAACCAAACGGACTCATTCTTCAAGTTTGTGTCATTTTGAAGATGCAGGATGTTTGTTTATATACCTTTACAAAAAATGTTCCATGTTAACTACAGTTTATAAGCTTTAAGTCAAGGTTAGATGGCTTTGTTAATTTGAAATGAATGAAAATGAGGCTTTGGTGGAAAGACAAAAGGTTGCATTAATCTAAATGTCCTAGCTCATGTCTAAGATTTATTCCTTTTTTTGTTTATTATATATGTTCAATTAAATGTAGAAATTAATGTAATATTAAATATGTAAATAAACGAGATTCAGAAAGTGACTAAAGATTTTAAATTAATTTGTGGTGGTTTTATTTTTGTAAAATCACAACAGATTAATATGTAGTACAAATTCTTGAATCAACACTCGTAATTATCGATATACTATAACATATTTTTTTGATTAAGATTAGAATTTTTTTTTTATTTTTCTTTTAAGTTAGTTTTAGTAATTTTGTTGTATTTTTATGTCACTCTTATTTTTGTTTTATCAGTTTTTATTTAATTTTAGTTATTTTAGTACATCACGTTAAACTGAATGAAAATGAAAAGTTTTCATATTTTGTTTCTGTTAACTTTATTCAGTTTACTTTATTTCAAGTAACGATTTATGATTTTAGTTTGCTGTTTTCACATTTAGTGAATAATAAATAAAAACGGTTAGAAATGTAAAAATGTATGTCTATCGCATTCATTTGTATCATTACAAACATTGATTATATTGCCCATTCTGCACTCTAGATGTCGGCCATATTGGTTGAGCATAACGTAAATAAGAGCACTATTTAAACTCAGCACTACTGAGAGTTTATCGAATGCATCTCCATCTGATTTCTGCAAGCTGTGCAATGTCAAACAGCAACAGGTGTCTGTGTGGGTGTGAGAGAGAGAAAGTTGTTGGCCCTTTAAAACTTTTAAACGTCCTTCCCTGTCTCCTCTCTGCTCCCAAAACTCCCAACAAAAGATCCGCTTTCCAGTTGCATGCCCCCCCCCCCAAACCCCTCCTTTACCATGGTGACTGTGCTCTCATGCAGGTCTCTGAAACGAATCACTATGGAGACAAACCCTGTCCCATACCAAGCTTTTGTCTTTCTCTCCCTCCCCCTCCGCTCTTGGCTTTTCCGCTCTTCAGATCCGAATGCTCCCTCGCCCATTTCTCACTACTGGCTGGAAGGAGCTTTGACCTAAAACTATTACTCAAACCTATTGCATTTAAATAACTACAGTGCTACAATTGCAGATCGCAATTAAAAGTGAAGAATTAGAGCTTGAGAAGCACAAGTCTTCACGCGGTGGATCTATGCTGAAATGCATCACTCCAAAGTTTAAGTCTCATTAAAGTTTGAATGAATGCTGTGTTCATGACTGGTTTTGTCTGTCTGGTGCTCCCCGTTCTGCACCCCCATCCACCCAGAGGTCACTCGTCTCCAACTATGCATAGTTTCATAGTGTTTGGCTATTTTTAATTTTTTTTATTTGCAGGTTTGGAGAAGCATTCAGGACTCAACTGGAGCTTAATGCACAGAAACAAATCCACGAAGATGATCTTAAAAGTTCCTAAGAGTTGCTAGTAGTGACTTTTTGGCAATTTTAGATTATTTTGGGGATATTAAAAAAATTATAAATGTTAGTTCCCAGTTATATGCATTCCAAGAACTTTCTTTGTTTAATATTTTAAGCAATTTCTTTTGAATAAGTATTTGTTTTGCATAGTTTCATATCGTTGCAATTGGCTCTCACAGGTTTGCATAAATGTTTAGGATTCTCCTGTAGGCTAATTATCAGACACACACAAAAAAGTGATTTTGGGCATTCAGAGGTTATTTTTGGGCAATATTAAATTATAAACGTTATTCACGACTATTTAATATTTTAAACTAAATTCTTAATTCTAAGTGTTTTTTGCATTGTTTCATAGCTTTGCATTGCACTTTTTTGCAGAACCATCAACTCAGGACTCGTTTGCAGTTCTCAAATTCTCAGAAACTAACCCATATTGATGACCTTAAAAGTCCAGAAGATTTGGTAGTAGTAATTTTAGATTCATTTGAGATTATTTTTGGACAAATATTAATTCAGAAAGGCTTAAAGTATTTTATTAGATTGTTTTTGTTGTTGCTTAAAATAGGTGCTAATTTTCTAGAATATTCACCTTCGCTGCCGATTGGTTCCGAGTTGAGTGACGGCTGTGCCATCCAATCCCCCCTCAGCTCATAGCGAAATGCTGCGATGCGTCTGCTTATGTCCTGGTGAGGTGTGGCTTGCAGGAAGAGAGCCGGTCGTTCTCCAGGCATGGCACTGAAGCAGCGCACATGGGCCGGACCGGACGGCTCGGAGGTCTCGTCTCCCACCAGAAGCTCCAGGACTCCGTCCCGCTCCAGGTAGAGCTGAGCCCCGCCCCAGTGCTGATCCGGCTTGATGCAGGCCGACACCGGGCTCCTGCTGGACTTGCCGGGACCCATGGCGCTCCACTGCAGTCTGGGGGACAGGGTGAGACGCAGCGCTCCAGCGGGGTACAGCCACTCCACAGAGCCCTCCGCACACCTCAACCAAACCTGCTCCACGTTCTTCACCGCCTGAGAGAGACCACTGCACAGATGGAAACCAGCAGAGGTTAACCAGAGAAATCTGAACAGGCCAAACCACCATGAGTCACCTTATCCACATTAAGTCATTCCCTGTGTTGTGTTTTCTCAAAACTTGAGTTTTGAGTCATTTGGCCAGTGCATAAAGTTGCAGGAAAAGTTCAACGCCCCCTATGGTTACTGGTTACTTTAACTGCAGCCATTTAAACTTTTTGCACTAGTGGAAACATCCTTCCACGACCATTAGAACTGCTCATATCACAGCTTTCATTGGCTAATATTTCAAATTTTCCTTATATTTTACAAGCAAAGTGCTTTATTTAACCTTTTTTGAGCAACTGGTTTGGCTTCTAAACATATTTGAGCAAACATTAACTATTCTACAACTAAAAATATCCACAAACTGTATAAGATAGATAGATGGATGTGCAATGCAATTCAGGCACGTATAGCCTATATATGACAGATGGGTAATGCATATTTTAACTATACGTAATATTTTATAAATGATTTATGTTATTGTAATTATTTGCATACTTTTTTTGCACACTTTAAAATTCAAATACATCATGAATGGTAGAAGAAAATGCATCAATGCATTCCAGGATACACCGTGAACGATATTAAAAACGAACAGATATAAAGCATTTAACTCGTGCATTTTGATGATATTTACCTTCCCCTCCAGCTGCACTGGTCTTCCGAGTAACTGGCCATCGTGAAACCCGTCAGGAAGGAAATCCAAATCGCAACATCCCTAAAGCCCAAAACCTCCATCACAGCGCAGAGAGACACTGCGGTTATCCAGAGACGAGTGCGTGAAGTCCTTCCTCCGCTGCGTTTCCAAATCTATAATTAAACCAAACGAAAACCTGCTGATTCCATGCTGTTGTCTGATCTAAAAGACTGATCTGTTCTTAACTAAACCTCGCCTTTCCCCTTTATTTCTGTAGATCAGTCCGTGTCGCGCGAGCAGTGAGCTGCTGACTGACCGCAGCGCAAGAGTTTCAGAACTGAACTAAACTTAAAACCCCGCCCACAACAGGAGGCGTGGCTTCACCGATGTTAAAATCAAAACATCTATTCATACTGGATAAAAAAAGGACTGAAGAAAGTTTAATAGCCTTGGATTTTGAAACATAACACGTTGTTGGCAATAGCTGTCCGAATCATTTTAGTGAATCAATTGATTCGGACGAACCAAATAAATGATTTGGAAGTCAAATCGCTGTTTTCAAATTAGGTTATATAAATTGCGTTGAATTTATGTTGTTTAATGTTTCAAAATAGACTAACTGTAGCATTTTCCAAATATTATTAATCCAGAAAGTTATTATTACTACTTAAAACATCGTTTCAAACTCACAATGTTAATAATATAAGAAAATAACAATAAATCACTGATCTACAAAAAAAAAAAAAAAAATTACCAATCGGTTCTAAAGGAATCATTTCATAGAGTCGGTTCAAAAGAACTTTCGAGTTCATTGTTGAATCAATACATTTTAGCATTCACTCTCCAGCTTTCAGAGAGAAATGCGAGAAAGTTGGTTTTTAACACGTTTCAGTTAGCTTTTTTAACATGGTTAAAATATTTACATTTCCATGTAGTCAAAGCTTAAATTTTAATGCAATCTATCTTAATTATAATATACTTTATAATCCATTTAAGATGGCTGCTGATTGAATTATGTTTGTGATGCAATATTAGTCTAAAAATAAGGGACAAAGTCAGTGCTTGAAAACTGAATAGTAGCCTAAGCTGCAAAAGCTGAAGTTAAAATCAAGTTGAGAAGAACTAGGATGAAAGATCACATGATAACATGCCATTATTACAGGGCTGTTCCATCTTACTGTATTATAAGCAAATCAAATATTCTTTTGCATTACCATATCTTTATGGATGTGCATGTGTGCGTGGGCGATGTGACTTTGATGTGGTTATGACAGGACCTTTGACATATTCAAAGCCTGATGTCCAGTGTGTGTGTGTGTGTGTGTGTGTGTGTGTGTGTTCCCTGTTGATCTGCTGTGCATAAAGTGAGGCTTTTGTTCTCTGGTGGCCACTTCAAAGAATATACACATAAAAGCAAACGTGAACATGCATGTATGTGCGTGCGTATGTAATTGTGCATGTTAAGTGTTGCATAGCAAGTGAATTGACTTTCTGAGTCTTGAATCAAGCCTTTTTCCAATATTTGCACACCAAAACAATAAACATTGTAAATGAAAAAATATGATGAAGCTATGTTTGGATTGTCAGTGCAATGTAGTGAAAAACAGCTTATGATCCCATTTGGATTGATGTTGAGGCATAAGACAGCCATGCATCTTAAAATATATATTTTTTGTTGTTGTTTTGCAAACAAGGCCCAATATTACCTAATTTGATGATGCTGAGTTAAAAATAAAATAAAAAATTCTATCATGTGTAATTTTCACAAAATAAGAATGAAGATTTTTCACATTATATCAGCTTTAATGCGCTCATCAAAATAACAAAAGCAGCCAAATGTCAAATGTTTTAATTACAAAAAGAAGTATTCAGAATGATCTTACATTTAACACTGTAAAGGAATGGAAATCAGAATTTGGCACAACAATAATGTCTTTAGAATTGAAAGTAAAAATTAAATCAACTTAAATAAAATAAAGAAATACATTCAAGATAGTAGTCACCTTTTTCTTGCAATTGTGAGATATAATCTCAATCTCTATTTTTTTTTATTATTTGTGGCAGAAACATGCTTCCATAAAAGAGCAATTATGCCTCTGTTGTAGTTTTTCTGGGATAGTGTTGGTCTCCTCAGATCTTGATCCAGCTGTGTTTGCAGTCTTTCCCCGGACACACACACACACACACACACACACACACACACACACACACACATGAGAAAAAGGCAATAAGAACAACAGTGTCATTTTTCACAGTTCTCTTATAGGGGCTTGCCAGCAAATACAGCATTGTGTGTGTTTCCTCAATGAAGACACTTCTTACACAGTTATAATGGAAAGATTAAAGGACATGGAGAGACAGTGAGATCAGAAGAAGGGTCACACACTATTAGAAAGGGCAGAAAGATTGTGTTTTAAGCTTCACTTCCATTGGGTGTAAAGTTAAGGATTCAACTCAAGTTCATCTAGCCTGTTTTTTATTCATTTGTTGAAAACCATAAGTGCCCTTACGAAAAAATAGTATACTTCAAGTTTATTTTACTAAGTATACTTAAGTAAAGTTCAAGTATATTTTTAAGTTTACTTTTATACAAACATCAGTGTTCTAGTAGTGCACTGTTTCAATACTCCTTGGGACTAAATTGGCCCACTTTCTAGTATATTAAAGTATACTTTAAGTATAACAGTAGCTAACTTTGAGTACACAACTAGTTTACCTCTATGTGTGTAGTTTGCAATTATACTAAAAGTGAACTTATAAGTATACTGATAGTTTAATAATTAAATACTTTGTACACTTTGAAGTATAGTCTCAGTAAACTACTAGTTTAGTAATGTTATACTGCAAGTATACTCATAAGTTTTCTTTAAGTGAACTTTACATCATACTTTAAGTATACTACTATATCCCTATTATGTGTAATATATTTTGTTACATTAATATTTTAACATACAAAACATCAAAAGAAAGACAAGGGTATCTGCTTGTAAACAAAAACATTTAATTCTAGCTTCATGCATTCTTTTTTTAAACACTTTAATGTGTATCATGAACAAAAAGCTGAAAAAAGACTATGAATTGGATTCAGATTGATAATCAAAATGTAATTTTGAGTATATTTCTGAGGAGTACAGTAAACTAAAAGCATACTTTCCTATTTTTAGTTTAAAAGAAGTATACTAAAAGCACACTTATTAAACTTTTTTTTTCATAAGGGTGGATAGCACAACATAATGTGATGCATTTTGGCTTATGGTTAACTGAGTGGATAAAATATTACATACCATTCAAAAATTTTGGGTCAATAAAATATTTGTAATGTTTTTGAAAGATGAGGTCTTTAAGGCTGCATTTATTTGATGATACAATACAATATACCATAAAAGCAGAAGTATTGTGGAATATTATTACCATTTCAAATAACTGGTTTCTATTGTAATATATTTTAAAATGTAATTTATTTCTGTGATCAAAGCTGAATTTTCAGCATCATTCCTCTAGTCTTCAGTATCAAATGATCCTTCAGAAATCATTCTGATATGCTGCCAAATAAATATTCCTGATTAATATCAAAGCTAAAATATATTAATTCAGAATTTTTGATGAATAGAAAGTTCAAAAGAATAGCTTTTATTTGAAATAGAAATCTTTTATAAACTTCTTTACTGTCACTTTACTTGCATCCTTGCTGAATAAAAGCATTAATTTATTTAAATAATAATAATGATAATAATATTGCCCCCAAAATTTTCATTGATAGCTTAAGTAAAAATTCAACATTATATAAAAAAAAATATTTTCTTGAGTGCATTAATGCTGTGCCACAATTTAAAATTAGAATTTTTTTAAATGTATTATTAATTAATGAATTTATTTAAAAGAAAAGTAAAGAAAATATCTGATGTTTGCATGTTCAAAAATGATTCTATGATGATGTAAGAAGGTTAATTGTGCATTACTATGTAGATGTAAAAAGGGTGTTGATTTGTGTTTGCTAGGGTATTCTGGGTGGTTGCTATGACTGTCCTTCACTGTAAGTCAATGTAACAATCGAGTTCAATACTTAGTGTTAGCAGTTTGAATCACTAACTCAAAGTAAGAGCAATAGGAAAAGTGATGCAAAGCACATTTAGACCAGTGTGTTTGAGAGCTCCTGTGACCCTTGTGATGTTTCGGGAAAATGAGCGAGTGTGTAAACGAGAGCTCGGGAGAGACACAGAAGCGAATCCTCCGTACACACAACTGACACTAAACACACACACACTCAGACTGACGCATATGTAACAGTGCACTTTCACAGACACACTGCAGCTGCGTGGTCATGTTTCTTTACTCTTTTTCCTCTTAAATGTTGTAAGAATATTTAACCTCGCTTTAGCGTATCACTGTCAATCATGAAGAAACGACTTCACACACAGCTACAGTACAAGGAAAGGGAATTCTTTCTTTCTTTCTTTCTTTCTTTCTTTCTTTCTTTTTAAAAAAAAAATTATTAGGTTTTGATACTTGAGCAAAGTTTCCCAGTTATATATATATATATATATATATATATATATATAATACCAGAAATATAATATAATAATAATAATAATATATAATTTTTATTGTATTTTTTTTTTAAATAATGTGCTTCATAATGTGTATTTTATAGTTGAAGGACACTGGCATTCAAAAGTCTGGGGTAAGATTTATTAATGTTTATAAAGAGTCTCTCATTTATTTGATCAAAAATACATTAGAAATAGTGAAATATTATTACAAATCAAAATAACAGTTTTCTATGTGAATATATTTTAAAATGTAATTTATTCCTGCGATCAAAGCTGTATTTTCAGCGTCATTACTCCAGTCTTCAGTGTCACATGATCAGATCAGATTCAGAAATCATTCTAATATGCTGATTTGCTGCTCATGAAACATTTCTGATTAATATCAATGTTTAAAACAGTTGTGCTGCTTCATATTTTTAAGGAAACTGCGATACATTTTATTTTTCAGGATTCTTTGATGCAAAGAAATTTCAGTTTCCTTCAGTTTAATTGCATGTCTCATCATTCTCTGTGTCCACCCATCCTCCCATCCTCTCTCCCTCCATTCACTCATTTTCTTCTGCATTGACTCAGATGGATATCTCTCTGCTCTCTCTCTCTCTCTCTCTCTCTCTCTCTCTCTCTCATTGTGTGTCGGTTCACATTAAGCATGATTAGCTCACACCCTCTCACAGCCGTATTCACGGACAATGAGCGCATGCCAGTGCAGTTTGACCCCTGAGAGCCTTTTTTGTCCTTCCTCTGCCGTCAAAATCGCCGTCTAAAATATCTTCAGTCCTTTCAGACCAAAGTCAGTCAGGAATCTTTAAGCAGACCGCATCAGCATGATGGCACAAATGAGGGCTTTTCAATTTCTCAGTTGTTTCTCCTAGACACATTTGTGCATAATGTCCTGCTTGTTCCTGCTGAGCGAAAGACATGCATCCCATTTAGAGTTTCAGAAGAGATTTCAATGATATACTCAGATTTCACTAATTGTACAATCAAAAGTCAGAGATCTCAATATGAGCTTGAACATTTGTTGTCTTTGTATCTCTATACTCTTACTGTAAGTTTTTCAGCTGAATTAGTTGTGTCTGTTTTTATGTCTCGTAAACTGTGACTTTAGATGCTAAAACATACTATTACTAAGAGCAAAACATACTGTTAGATGAATATTTAAAATTAGATATATATATATTTTATTTTCAATTTTTATTAAATGCTTTTTATTAAAATTTTAGATTTTATTTTATTTAAAATATATTTGTAATTTTGCTGTTTTTGTAATTTGTATTAGCTTTTTTTATTAATTTCTATTTAAATTTTAGTTATTATACTGCATCAGGTTAAACAAAATTTAAATTAGATATTTTGCTTTGGCAATAGCTTAAATAAAATAAGTTAATACATTGTTATATATTTATAAATTTTCAGTTTACATTTCAGGTAACAAAAACATCTTTTTATATGGTTTTAGTTTAAGTTTCAGTTAACTATAATAGCCCTGGTTGTAACACTACAGGAAATGTATTACATTATTTTAGCTTTTAACCCAGAAAGCTTTCCTGTGCTTTTTAAAAGATGCATTCAAATTATTATCTATGAATAATGCATTATGCATGTGAGAGTTTTATTAGCTACTGTTATGTAATTTGGTGCTCTTTTCACTCAAACAGAGCAGACCATAAGGTGTTGCATAAGCTGTAAAGGACCTCTGTGAAACCAGTAATCGTGTGATTATTGAATTAGTAGTTTTCACTAGTATTAGTATTTATAAAAGTGCTACTATTTAGTGCAAAAGTTGATTGTTGTGTTGTCCTGCAGTGTTTGTGAATGATTCCTCACATCATGTGTGTTGTTGAGGAAAGATGTGCTATTACTTAATTGATAAACGCAACGTTTTCATCTGGTGGACTATAAATCAAGTGAAAATAAACACAGATGCATGCTCAAAGAGACCACAAAATTCTCAAGCATTTATTTGTTACTGTCATGCCTGATCCTAAGCTTGTGCTGCCATTTAATCTCAGATCAATCAAATAGTTTTCCACCAAATTTTCCAACAAAATCTCCGAACTGAAACCCTCACTGGTGTGTGTGTGTTTTCTAATCGGGCGTCTTATTTTACCCGTGCATTTGTGACAGAGGTCAGCAAGGTTCTGATGTTTGTGATGGAAATGCGAATCAGAGACAAAGACAGGTCGCTGAAAGAGTCAGTTTGAGTCAGTACATGCCCAAAACACGATTTTACCGCCATTTCTTGAGTTCCTGAGGAATTCAGGAATAGATTGACCGGGATTCCCCGGGGATTTGAGTGTGTTTGTGTGTGTGAGAGTTGATCAATAAAATCACAAAAGCTAAAATGATTGGCTAAAATGCATGAGCTGGGATTAAACGAAAGGAACTAGAGGATGCACGATGAAGTGCAATAAGACAAACCATGCTGATGAGCGAAAACTATACAAAAATCTATACAAAATGGTAGCATGTCACAATTTAATGATAGTGCAACTGAGTGTTTCTGAAAAGCTGCCCTTTGACCTCCTGCCTTGACCCCAAATGACCCGAGTCTGTGTTGTTAGAGATCATTAGTCAAACACACACACACACACACACACACACACACACACACTGGCTGACTCACACAAAGATCGCTTGCCAGTGCGTTTCATTTATCTAATCATCAGCCAATCAGAAAGCACACTCTCTGCTCGGATTGGCTTGTGTTTGTGGACAGAAGATAAAGTTAAAGAAACAATCAACTACATCCCAAGCTAACTCTGTATTTTCCTTAACACTATTACTTTTCTTTTTTTTTCAGTTTAAATTTTTCTATTCAATCTAAGCAACACTAACAGAATTTTTCTTTTGATGTTGGTTTTTCATGGCTAAGAAGACTTAGTCAGGAGGTCTTTATGCTGGAAATTTAGACTCAGATGAGTCAATAGTGTCATGCAGTATGAGTAAAGAGCAATAAAGTGAATATTCACAGCGGTTCAGTTCAACTGATCTTGGGTAAACGTTATGAGAAATCATTGAGCTCGATTTGATAACATTTGATTCCAGATATCTCAGCAAATTGTAAGACACTTTTGAGATTCTTAAGAACTAGAAGAAGCAATTAAGGTGAAGGAAACTTACTGGTTTCTGATTACTTTTGTATGTCTATTATTATTATTAAATTAATTTGTATGTGTACGTTTTGTATGTTTATATGTGTAATATATTTTTTGATTTTATTTGATGTGAATCTACAATTTTCATAGTCATGAAAATAAAGAAAACTCTTTGAATGAGAAGGTGTGTCCAAACTTTTGGTCTGTACTGTATATATATATATATACACACACACACATATGTATTATTATAATTTTTTTTCAGTTTTACTCTGCTGTCTTAATTTTTTGCACTATTAGAAAATTAAAAAAGGACTCATTTAAGAGCAATTACCTGGACAAAACTAAAGCTCTTCAAAGGATCTTCATCAATAGTTTTGGGTTACAGACGTGTACGGGTGACAGTAAAACACTGAATATCCCCATCATTTGAGTGTCCAGGTCCAGTATTTTCGTCTGCTGTTGTAAGTTTTCAGGTCTTTGATATAAAGGTAATATTCGTTTAGCATTTAGGTTATTAAAAATGCTAAGAAAAAAGTGCAGTTTGCCACTTGCAAATGCTCAAATGATCCAAATGGAACAGCTGGAGAGACACCGGTGATGAAGTTTGACAGTGAGGTTTGCAGATGTCAGACTCTTTTGCACCCTTGTGTTCTGCCTGTTATTCGTTCATTTGGTCTCTTGTGCGAGTGACTGACTCTATTGTCATCAATACATTGTAAATCAGTTGTTTTTGGAGGGAAAGCGATAGCACATCTGTGACACACACACACTGCGCCCTCAGGGTCAAACCCCTGTCTGGCCAGACTCAACAGTGTGTGTGTGTGAGTGTGTTTTGTGTTTCTGACTCGACAAAAATTTCCCTCCAAAATTTCTTTTCTCATTCATCAGCCTCTCCGCCTCAGGGGCTAAACACACACTTTAGACAGCGGTGTGTGTGTGTGTGTGTGTGTGTGTGTTTAGCCCCACAGAAGCTCACCGCTGCAGACCCACCGGGGGAGAGATGCCTCCTCCACTCGTCCTTAAAACACCACTGAAAAGATTGCAAACTGAAGGAGACTCCCTTTTGTCACATTTACAATGTACAAGAGTGGAAACTCAATTGACTCGACTACAAACAGCTGATACACAAATAAATCAGGAAACCTTGGTTTAAATGATGTCCTGTGCAGGTCTGGATGTGGTCTCAAAGTCTAAATGTATTAGAAATTTGGATTTTATCATAAACATTGTCCAACTTAATCATCTCCATCACAAATAATTAACTTTTTTGACCCACTAACACTACTAACACTACACTACTAAAAGTTTTAATGATTATATGCAGAGTTAATATTAGAATATACATGTGCTTTGTACTTTTTAAAATTAATTTGTCATTTCACAGAATCAAGGTGATTAAAAATAATGAAAAACCTAAAATAGACATTACTCTAAAACAAAGGGATGTTGCTTGTCAACTACTTATTTATACACTTATCACTCTGGAATGGTCTTGCCACTTGTGAATGTGATTATTGGCTCTCAAGGTTTAGCTTTAGAAAATTAGGTTTTCCTAATTATTTGAAGTATTCTTCTTAATGATCTGTGTGAAGTTGCATTAACCCTCTGAAGAAATGCCTGTGTGATTGGGTATTATGATCTCTACTGGTTATTTGTTACAGAAGAGTCTTTAGTTCGTGATGTTTCATTCCTAAGGTTCTTCAGATCAGCATCTGGCTTCTTCTTTACAGCACTAAAAGTAGATGTTCTCAAGAACCTGAGAATAAAAGACTATGAAACATCTTTGAGTGCATCATTTAACTTTCTTTCTCTGTCTCTCTCTCTCTCTGTGTGTGTGTGTGTGTGTGTTGGAGGTGGGCTCATGTTTTAGAGGGAATTCCCCTCACTCATTATAGTAAATGAATCCCACCATCTTTGTATGCATGTCTGTGTTTTAATTCTAATTTCTAAGTTGCAATGATTTGATTGCATGCAAACTTGCATGTTTGAGGACATTTGGAAAATATATATATTTTTTATGCCACAGATTTAAAATGACAATTGCAACTTTTTATTCCACAGTTCTGACTTTTTTTCCCCTTACAATTGCGTCGTTTCTCACAACTTTTCCTCTCAGAATTGTGAATTGCAATTTTTGATCTTATCACATGTCTATGTCTTGCAATTCTGAGAATTATGTGAAAGAAATTTAGTTGTCAGATCTAAACTTTTTTTTTTTAATTGTGAGAAGAATGTCTCTTATTGTTTTATTCAGTCACAGAAACACGTTTACATAGATAAATCATGTTTCATAATTCATTTTAATTTAAATTTTTTAATTTTTTAACTAACCCTAAATTATCAGCACTAATAAAAGGACTGATGTCTTAGACAGCTTCTCTAATACAGCAGTGTGAATGCTTGAGCGGCGTGACGGAAAGCTTCTCCCCAGGGCAGGGAGTTTTTATACACCTCCTTAAACAGGAAACATTAATTAGAGGGTGTGTGTGACCTTTGACCCTGCAGCTGAGGGCAAGAGTGACCCCTCGCTAGTACAGGAAGGATAAAGCCTTGCCTGAACGCGCACACAAACTCACATGACTGATGCATGCGAACACGCCGTCCTTCAGTGAATTAACACTTGATTTGTTGAAACACTCTGATACTTCTGAGTGAGTGCCAATGAATGAGGCGTTTGTCACATTCTGTCATGCTGCCAAAGCACAAACACAGTGTAATTGTGGGACGTTGCGGGCTTTTGTGTGTCCTGCTCAGTGAAGTGGCACCTCTTGTTCAGATTAGCAGGATTACCTGAAACTGTGCCAACCGGACAGAAACAGACTTCTCTTTTCCCTTCCTCCAGGTTTCAAGGAAACAGTCTGTGTGCACAAGTTCAAAAATATGAATGCAGCAGGGTTGCGGATGTTATTGTGTGTGCTTATGCAGATTAGGCACACATCATTGTCCAGTATTGTACTGTCAGCAATTTATTATAATTGTAACATACATATTTACATACACTGCACACTGACTAAAATTCAGAAAGTGAAAAAGCATAATAGGAGCCCTTTAGAAACATCGCTGCTTCTTCGGAATGGTATGAAACTTGACTTTTATGGCAGTCACTTTATGTGACAAAAAAAAAAGAAAAAAAAGAAAAGTGGACTTGATTTGAAAAAACTAAATGGTTGTAAAAAAATAGATAAAAAAACAGACCATGGAAAGGGTTACACTCTAAAACAGGGGTGTGCAAACTTTTACATAATTTACTTAAAAGTAAAAAAAGTTACATTTCAGATGTTTGGTCACTTTTGAACAATACCAGAGGGTTTAAAAAGCTTATTTTCCAAGTCATTTTATGCACAATATAGATTTGAATGTTTTTCACTTATCCCTGAGCCAGATTGTCTGTCATAAAATGACAATCTAGAGTCCAGCAGCTGGGTTCTGGAAGTGAAAATCCCATTCGCTTTATCCACAGAGGAATTCAATTTGAATTGCATTGAACTTTTTAGCCTTTCACTGCAGAGGATCCACTGGTTAGCAAGTGATGTAATGCTAAATGTTTCTGCTCTGAAAGACACAAACTCATCTTAGGTGGCTTGAGAGGGTGAATATATTTTTAGTTTTGGGTGAAATAGTCTTGCAGTGTTATTTTATAAATACAAGTTCACATGGTCTCTGGTATAATCTGTAAATTAGCTCATAAAAACTGCAATGAAGTTTTTTTAATGAGGTTCAGGATGTCGTTGATTCAAGGACTTGAGTAGCAGGATCAGGTGTGTTTAATTAAAGATGAAGCTTAATTCTGCAGGGCTGTGGCACTCCAAACGTAAAGGTTTATTTGAGTATGAGCAAATGTTGGACCGCTTCACTGTCTGTCCACTAGAGGACGCGATTGAGCCTCACATTCACCAGCTGCAATTATGATTCATATTTACCTCACTTTACCCTGAATGAAGGTTGTGAGGGCTAATTATTCATAACATGGGCTGTTACAATATAATCAAACATTAAAATATTCCAGAGGCGGATAAACAGCCTGTTGAAATCCTATGGTTGAAATATTATTGTGCCATGTATTTACACGTTCACTGTTAATACCGTTAACATCACTTTATATATTTATGGCTGTAGTTGTATTTTATCCACGTTTTATTTCATTTAACTTTATGATTATGTCGTCAGCTAGGTCCTTCGAAGCCAAATTGTGTTGGTCTCTAACTATTTTATTAAATCGGTGGACGCTTGTTATTGAAGAAACGTATTCATAAAGAGTTTTTTTAAAATAGATATATTCAGCAATAATATTGTAATTCGGTTTATGTTATATTAATTTAATCCCACAAAAGAAAACACTGAACACAATAGAAGTAGATTTTATTGTTGTTTGGTAATTTATTTATATTAAATGTTTTTTTTTAATAACAGTTTTAACTTTTTTTTTTTTTAAGTCTGTCACTTTTAAATTACTTATTATTATTATTATTCCATCCAGTGTTTGTTATTCTGTTAAGAAATTTGAAATGCTTCTAACCATTTATTGGCAATTGTCAGTCATTTTAGTTGTTTTACATTTGCTGGATTTAACAAAATTATTGTTCAGAGGTTTAAATGTGTATGTTTAAGTAACTGAGACTTTAATCTGCACTGACTTTATTAAAGAAATCTTCTCTGACAGTAGAATTATAATAATCATATCTGTGGTGAGCAGCTGCATTTTGACACCTGTGTTTGTGGCAGGTGACCTTTCTGCACGTCAGGAGCAATACTGTACACCTGTAACCACTGTATCACCACTTTACCCTGTAGTCCTCCTAACCTAACCTCTTTCACATAATCTGTCCAGATGTATTTAATGTGTGTATTATGCAGTCATACTCTATACTGCATTTCAGCTAAATCTTTTTCTCCACCAGAAGCAAAGCTAGTAACATGAGCGCTAATATAGTTTGATGACTTCACTGCAGGGTGTTTTATACTTCTTAAATGAACACAAGATTCACAATAATGTGAGACTAGCAGTATCTTCCTTGTGAAACAATCTCTTTAGAGTGTCTTATTTGAAATGTTGAATATTTAAGTGAATAAATGCAAAATAAATGAAACGTGACAAATATGTCAGAAAATTCAATTCATATATTACAAACAAATTAAATACAGTTGTATAAGTACCCTTAAAAAAAATCAGTGTTTTAATCATCCTGTAACTGGATTCATTATGTACGATTTCAAATTAATGATAATTCACTAAATGTGTCTCAGCATGTATTTTGTCCTTCATATTTTTTTTATGGTATAAGGTGCTTCATTTTGATCTGTTTTTGTTTCTTCATGTCTGTATCATCTTTAATGCAGTTCATTTAGTAAATCGTATAGTGTTTTAATATAGTGTTATATCGTATTCCACAGAATAAAGACGAGGACACGAGGATGAGTGCTTCCACTCTCTGGAGAGTCATGCCGTCATGTGTGGATCCTCCCTCCTCACAGCATCAGAGAATCATCCATCTTCAGTGGGGTAAGATGTGTCAGCGTGGAAACCCTCTTAATCTGCTCAGTTTCATCCATGCAGCTAACTGAGAGTTGCACGTGAGAAAAAGTACTGATAGGCCTATTTTGCATGAAATGGCATTTTTTACATGGCAGGTAAGATAATTTTTTCTCATTTATATGAATATTTTTATTTAAAATGCATATAGTATTCCCCAGTGATTTAACGATATCCACCTTATTTTGCAATGTGGAAGAGATATCCGATCCACACAGCAAAAAAAGAAAAAAAAAAAAATATATATATATATATATGTGTGTGTGTGTATATATAAAAATTCTACTTTATGTTTCAAAATATTTTATAGAAATATACCAATACCATTCCAATAATTTTTGGGGCCTTTTTTTTTTTTTACTAAATATGTTTTAAAAATATGTATATATATTTTCAAATGCATTTAAAAATATATTTTGCCCTCCATATATTTCAATCCAACAAAATATGTTAACATATGTCCCATTTCAAGAAAAACTTTATTTGTTTTCTGGTGAACATATAACACATTTGAATAATAATAATAAATCATGATCAAAGCCTAAATGTACGTTATTTTAGATTGGATATGTATTTTCTTGTCACTAAAATATATATATATATATATGTGTATTTATATTGTCCCTGAAACTAAATATATTTTTAATTTCCAAGAATATATTTCATTAATCTTCACTTTTTACAACATATATTTAGCATTTAATTAAAATATATTTTGGGCAGAAAAAAAGTGATGTGCATATGTCAACAGAAGTCTTACATATATTCAGTTTATGTTACTAATAAGGCGAATAGCAATTTTTTTAGGTTATTTAGAACTTATATTAGCGTTGAGAAGGCAATACATAAATTGCTGAGATCAGTCTTTTGAATTCTTTTTTTTTAAAAGTTCATCTCTATGACGCCATCTAGCTTCTCATATTTACAGGCCTCTTTAACTTTATGCTTAAACAAAAATGCTGACAAACTCTTGAAAACACAGAGTAAAGGCTGAGATGTTCATTTAATACTGGCTAATAAATGACCGACTGTCAAACAGTGAAATCTAAACTAACCTAATTCTGTAGCTAATGGGTTATAAATGGAAATCACATCTTGGTAACATCTCAATCATGTTCCAACATGTCATTATTTAAACCCTGGCGACAGACGTACAGATTGAGTTCATGATGTGACTGTGAATGAACAAAGGCTGTTTTAGTTTTGCCCTTTTGTGTCCTGTATGTAAAATACTGACATTATAAAATGTGTTACTATATAATTTCAATTCATTAACAGTCAGAAACACACTGGCTTGTTGCGTAAATCGTTTGCTGCACTTTGTTATAGCCACTTCATTATTTACCTAATAAATCAGAAGTCTTGCACATTCAAAGAAAATATATTTTTGAATGAGTTGCATGTAATTCATCGCTGGTGTGGTGCTGCTCTCTTGTGGCCATATGGAGGAAGTGCAGCAGAAACTCGCATGAACAAATCATTTATTACATGGTTTTTAAGTACATACAAACTGTTTCTTCTACATTTAAATGTTCTTAGCAATCTTCTGAGCATGTTAAGAACAATGCAAGCTGATATAAGTAGGCCACGGTACTGCAAAAAAATTTATCAATTTTTCTTAATATTTGGGTTATGATTGATCAGTCTATTATTACACTTTATATTATAATATATATATAAATATTATATATATAAATATATATATAAATATTTTCATATTTATTTTCATAAATATTATTTATATATATATAAATATTTTCAGTCATCGATTTACCCTTTAATATCCTAAGTTTATAATGAAATATATATGAAAAAAATATGCACTATTTATTTAGATGACTTTGTGATGCTGAAATATTCCTTTTAGCATGTTGACTTACACTGTTTGTGCATTTCCAATTAAACAGAACAATAGCAAATGAGCATGCGCGGTTGTATGTGCCTGAATATCTCAATCATCTTGCACGACCAGCACGTTTCCTTTGATCTCATATTCGATGGTGCTCCAGTCGAACAGGTTTCCTCTCGGCACGCGCTGCGCGTGGTTCAGATACAGCGCTTTGATCTGGTTTCCGGTTAGGGCGTAGTCCCACATGTTCAGGTCCGTGAGCTCGCCGGCGAAGCTCTGCACCGTCTCGAAGTCGCCCAGGTGTTTGTCGGGGTCCTGTCCGAGAACAGCGGTGCCCTGCGGGTGGATGCTGTGACCCGGTTTATGCAGCTGAAATGCGCTGCGGCGTCCGTCCACCCAGAAGGCCGTGAGTCCGGTGCGCGAGGCCCAGGTGAGGCACAGGTGAGTCCGGAAGGTGGAGAGATGCGGCAGGTGGAAAAACGCCCCGTCGCCGCTGAGGTAGAAGGACACACGACCGTCTTTCTCTCTCCACACGTTGAGCTCGTCGAAGTCGGGCGTCCTGTAGGCGAACAGAATGATCTGACGCTCGCCCTGGAGCTCCGTCGCGACGCGCATGCAGAGCGTGAACGCTGTAAGGCCCAGTGGCTGCTTAGGTGTGAGTTTAACATAACTGAAATCAGTCTCATACGGGAACAGAAGCACTTTACCACCGAGACCCACTGCAAGACCAAATAAAATACTGTAACAAACACAAAACCAGCTCAAACTCCTGCTGCATGAATCTATAACATACAGTGAAATACAGTACAGTACCTTCAGTAGCTGCTGGTGTCAGAGAGAGCAGACCGAGGAATAAAACCACTGGCACCAACATCATACTGCAGCTCTGGAAGAAAAAAATAAAACAACAATTAAGAATATTAAAATTATTGTCTAAGTTTGACATGAATGCCTTCCATATTCCTGTAAATTCACTCCTTGGGTGAATCACAGTTAAACTTGTCAAGACAACAACAGTTCATCCAGAAAATAAGTAAAAAAATAAGTAAATTAGGACCTTTTTTTTTTTGCTTTGCATTGCAACATTTTCATGGCAAACATACTATCCATAAAAAAATCGCATTGCTTGTGAATATTATTTTACTAATGTGGTGATAACATTTTTAAGTTTTAATATGCATGATTTTTGTTGCATCAGAGTAAATATAAAAATTGTCCTAATAATTATAAATAAATAATGATGATAATAATGCATTTATATAATTTTCTGGTGAATATAGTATTTCTTCAAGAGCTTCATCCAGGATATGTGTGCCACAACATTATTGTAGTTAGCCAAAACTAAAACCATAAAAATTGAAATAAACTGAAATAAAATCAGCTTAAGTTTATATATATATATATATATATATATATATATATATATATATATATATATATATATATATATTTGAAATTATATTAAATAACAAAAACTATAAAAACTAAATTACCAAAACATGAACTTAAATTAAATCTGTAAATAAAAGTAATAATTCAACATTAAGTAAAACAATACTAGCATCTAAATGATACTAAAACAATACTAGTGTGCTATATAATAAAACAGATGCATTATTATCACATCATAACATTTAGTATCACTAAGCATTATATTTCAAATGATTGTTTCAGTTTTTCAATTATTATATAAATGAAATTGTGACAAATATAATACTTACTGTGTAGCAGAAGGGTGTTTATTATTTCTGTCTCTGAGGAAATCAACGCTGCTGAGCTGCTTCCCTCCTTGTACCATCGTGACATCAGCTAAACCAACAAAAGATGCTGTGTGAGGATTCACACGATCATGAGACCAAGAACACAAAGAGGTTTTCAAATGTCTCTTCCTCTGGATTTCTCACTCTGTCAAATACTAGACAGTTTATATAATTCCTTATTATTTTTTTTTACATAACCTTTTGCCTTTTGTGCAAAACAGAAATAATCTTTTTAATGTTTTTTGAGTTGTGAAAACATTGGTGTAATCGTGACAAAGAGCAGACATTAGTCTTTTCCTATTTAAGATCACAGAAGCTGTCGATGTGTGTCATATGGTTTCATGAATTCACTGTGGTTTAATAATAGTATAATTATACTTTTAGGATGTTTGAGTGAAGGTACTGGGAATCTTAATTTTTACATGTCTGTATCATCTTGTTTTGCATAAATGTGTTTAGTTTGATGTTCAGGTTTTTTATAGGAAAGCCCTGATACATCTAAGCTGTCTTCAAAATTCGATCAGAAGAAGGTTCCTCCGGAGACAGGAAGTAAAACAGTATTTGGATTCGGACATGCCTTACTGCATTTTAGAGCTTTCAGACACAGCAGAAAAAAAGGGGGTGGCTATTTGCACTAATAAGTTTAAATAGCGAAAAATGCTATTTACACTAAATGAAAATAGCATATTTTCTTAGCAATAGATGCTATGTGCAATAGATGCCAAGTGCAAAATTTGAATATCATGGAAAAGTTTCTGTAATTTTAATAAAAAAAAAAGCAAATGTTCTTATATTCTAGATCCATTGCACACAAACTGAAATCATTCAAATGTTTTTGTTTTTCTGATGTTTATGTTTTACAGCTTAGGAAAATTAAAAATTCTGAATCTCAAAAAATTTGAATATTTTCTTAAAGATCAATCAAAAAAGATTTACAAAACCGGTTTAATTATGCACTCAATACTTGGTTGGGGCTCCTTTTGCACAAATTACTGCTTCAGTTTGGTGTGGCTTGAAGGCGATCAGTCTGTGGCACTGCTGAGGAGTTACTGAAGACCAGGTTGCTTTGATAGCAGCCTTCAGCTCCTATGAATTGTTTCTCAGATGTTACTTACTTGTATCTTCCTCAACACAATGCCCCATAGATTCTCTTTGAGATTCAGGTCAGGTGAGTTGGCTTCAATCAAGCACAGTAATATCATGGTCAACAAACCACTCGGAAGTGGTTTTGGCACTGTGTGTAGGTGCTAAAGTCCTGCTGCAAAACGAAATCAGCATCTCCAAAAAACTTGTCTGTAGATAGAAGCATAAAGTGCAAAATTTACTGTCATCTGAAAAGAGGACCACTGAGAAACAGTCCAGTTCTTTTTCTCCTTATCCCAGATGAGATGTTTTTTTTTCCTGGTTCAGGAGTGGCTTGGTTCTAAGAATGTGACCGCTGTTGCCCATTTCCTGAAGACGTCTGAGTGGGGTCACTCTTGACTTGCTGACATCCGGCTCTCACTCCTTGAGAAGCTCTCCCAAGTTCTTAAATCAGCTTTTTCTGACAATATTCCAAGGCTGTGGTCATCCCTGTTGCTTGTACACCTTTTCCTACCACACTTTTTCCTTCCCGTCAACTTTCTATGAATATATTTCAACACAGCACTCTGTGAACAGCCAGACCTTTCAGCAATGACCTTCTGTGTCTTACTCTCCTTGTGGAGGGTGTTGATGATTGTCTTCTGGACGACTGTCAAGTCAGTATTCTTTCCCATAATTGTGGTTGCATGTTCTAAACTAATCCAGGAGGTATCCAGTATACTTCAAAATTAATCAAACTAATCAAGCTCAAAATGGAATATTAAAATTTTCTGAGATACTGAATTTTTTCCCCCTAAGATGTAAGTCGTAACCATCAGAATAAAAAAAAATATGTCTAGATAATATATATCTTGTAATATATTCTAGATTCATTGCATACAAACTGAAATAATAAAGTTTTATTTTTTAATTCAATTATAAAAAATAAAGACCTTTTCTATGATATTAAAAATTTTTGAGATGCACCTGTATACATAAACTAAATCATATATAAATATGAATTATCGTATATACATTATTGTAAATGTGTATTACTATATACTTATAAATATACACGGTAAACACACATATTATCATTGCTTTTATTTTGGATGTGATTTATTGATTTGAATAGCCCTATTATAATTATGGTTACAACATAGTTTGAGTTTATGTAAAATAACCAGATGAATTCAAATATACATGCTGACTTGTTTGTGACACTCGCAGTGCTTTATGGGAGTGGGCAATCCCTGCAGAGTTCCAATTTTCTGATTGGTAGATATTTCTCTGCAGGATTATGGGTAGTGTAGTTCTTCACCTGGATTTTTGCTGTTAACCTGCACAAACACTGCAGATATAATGCTGAGAAAACAATTTCTTTGTTAGCACCTATGGCTTTGTAAATCATTAAAACAGGTGAACAGATTATAGAGGTTGACACAAATGTGTGACCTGATCAGAATCAATTATTTTTCACCACTAGTACATCTCCTTTAATCTCATATTTGATGGTGTTCCAGTGGAACACATTTCCCATCGGCACATATGGTTCCTGGTTTGCATAAACTAACCTTATCTGACTGCCAGGGAGAACATAATCCCACATGTGCACATCTGTAATTTCTCCTACAAAGCTCTGATTCTTATCAAAGCCACCCAGGTAGTTATCAGGGTCTTGACCGAGCAGGACAGTGCCACCAGGACGAACTGAGTGACCTTTTTTATACAGCTGGTATGAGCTGCGACGTCCATCCACCCAGAAGGCAGAAAGACCAGTCACAGATTCCCAGGTGACGCACACGTGGGTCCGGAAGGTGGAGAGAGGAGGCAGGTCAGTCTTCAATCTACCGTTGCTGAGGTCAAAGGACACACGGCCGTCTTTCTCTCTCCACACGTTGAGCTCGTCATACTTCTGTGTGCGGTAGGCGAACAGAATGATCTCTCTCTGGCCCGGGAGCTCTGTCACAACACGCATGCACAGAGTAAATGCTGAAAGACTCAGTCGCTTTTCAGGAGTGAGTTTAACATAACTGTAGTCAGTCTTGTTTGGAAAAAAAAGTATTTTACCACCGAGACCCACTGCAATAAAAAAAGAAAAAAAGGGGGATGAGGGAAAATAAGCACTCGCAATAATCAATGTGATTTATTAATGAAAATGTGGTACCTTCAGTAGCCGCTGATGTCAGAGAAAGCAGACAGACAAATAAACCCACTGGCACCAACATCTTACTGCAGGTCTGAAGAAGAATAAAATGAGTGCAATGTTTGTATGAATATGCTCGCCAGTAGGACCGGATTTAAATAATGGGATGAAGAAAATCTATCCTCTGACTGGTAAACATTAGACCTAGTTCAGTCGATCAATTCTAAAACAATGCTTCAGTGTCATATTAAATCAGACTTAATTAATAAGCATTACTTTTCAGAAGTCAAACACACAGAGGGTTAATACTTACAATGTTTAGCAGGTCTTATCTGAGAGAACAGCTGCTTGATAGTCATGAACTGGAAGGTCTTGAGTATTAAAATGCTGCAGGGATTGAGCTCAGACTGAGGAATGATCCTCCCCACCATCTTTTTTAACATGCAGTGACTTGCTGAACATCATAAACAACATTTTTCAAATTCACTTTTATTGACTCATTTCATGAGAGATTATATAGACGATATGCACTTGTATATGTAGCTATAAAATGACACACCAAAGGCCTGTTAAAGTGATCTACAGAAAAGCTAAAACATTTAAATTGTGAAATACTTAAAAAACAATTGTCATTGTACAATCAAATAAAATAAAATCTTGACATTCCAAAGCTGTTTGGTGTTTTTATTATTATAATTTTTTGGTTTAGGTTATAATAATACCATTTTAGTTTTGGGACTCAATATACTCATCAGATCAATGAAATCATGTTTTATGAGCATTTTATGAAAAATACCCAGATTAAATATTTTAATATGAAAAATAATGGTTGTTTTTTCATAGCCTTTGATGAAGAACTGAATTTACAATCCCATATACCATTGTGATTAATATAATAGTTTTAAAAATCTTATAAGTTATACTATTGATTAAAAGTTGATTACAAATATAGTTTCAACATAGTTTGTTTGTGCAAAAGAAGATGTATACAAATAGACAAGTTGACTTGATTGTGGGAGTGGGCGGTCAATGTAGTGCTCCTCTTCTCTGATTGGTAGATATTTCTCTGCAGGATTATGGGTAGTGTAGCTCTCCCTTTATTGCTTTAAGGTCTGTGCTGCTGTTCTAAACTAGCTGTAGTGGCCTGAGATTAAAGGTCACGTTTTTCATGTTTTTGAAGCTTTGTGTTTACAGTGGGCAATATAACGTGTTCATGTTTCGCTTGTAAAAAAACACAGTATTTTTCACACAATTCACTCACTGTCATAAAAACGGGCTGATGACTTCCTTGTTCTATAAAGTCCCTCCTTCAGAAATACGTAACGAGTTCTGATTGGGCCAGCAGTTCCGGTGTTGTGATTCGACAGCAGCTTAGAGCACGCTGACCTCCTGAAAATGCAATAGGGCTAGTTTTTGGAGTAGTTTTGAGAAGCAAGTAGGCAGGATTTGTTTTGAAAACCTGGCAATCCTGTTCAAACGCAACTCTTCCTCTTCTCTGTGAGAGCGCAACAAGACCACGCCCCCTTTTTGTGTATTCCTATGGGCGGAGGTTAGTCAAAAAACTGTTTTAGTGATGTCATTCCTGCAGGAACTAGAGAGATGTAGTTCGTTGTAGGCGAATTCTGTTAAATAAAATATCTCGCTTGGCATTGAACTTTGAGCTTTAGAATTTTACAGATATTATTTATACTCTAACAACAACATTACACACTAACTAAAGTTTAAAACATGGGATCACGAAGAAGGGGACCTTTAATGCTGCCTTCATGTGCCATCAGAATTATCATAAATACAAGTTTCCTAGTTTGAAATGGGACATGAATGGCCTCTGGGAAACTATGAGACACCTGTAGTTCCGAGTTGATTATTTTATTATTTTAAGATCATTTTGATGCATGTGGTTCTGAGTTGAGTGAGCGATACACTTTAAATATGCAGAGGAGAGAAACATAGCAGTCTATCTACAATGCTTTCTCCTGCATTTCAGTCATGTATATTTACGTACATAACCATTTGATGCACAATAATGTATGTTTTGAGCACAGTAAAAATAGCATTTATTTGACCAAAATTTAGGAAGTGTCATTCAGTTAGTGCTATATAGCGCTGTGAATGTTTATATCGTTACCAATAATTGGGATACTACATTTGATTCAAAACCTGTTGGATATTGACTAAATATCTTCTAATCTATACATTTGAGCTTTAATAAGATTTCCAACAAGAAACAAACAGGCAAGAATGAATAGGCAGTCCACCATGATTTCTGTTCTTTCCGACAGCAAAGCACTTGAACAAACTCGTAATTGTAATGTCAGAAGTGGGAAGTAGGAAGTTTCTGATTGCACGTGAAGGCATCATTAATTAGACAAAATATTTATAAAATTGTCAGAATAATTGACCACATCGTCCAGAAGTCACATGCATGTATGCATCAATACATTTTTATAATTTTTAAAAAATATTTAATATATTTCAGAATTATGCACATGCATTGAACTTGTAATGTTCAGAATTTTTTTTATTGGTTAGCCTTCACAGCTTTGTACATGGTGTATGTGACATTACATCATATTACAATCAGTTATCTGTAGTCACTTGCACATCGCCAATTATCTCATATTTGATTGTGTCCCAGTCAAACACGTTTCCCTTGTCATATGTTTCCTGGTTTGAATAAACCGCCTTAATCTTACTGCCTGAGAGGACATGATCCCACATGTGCACATCTGTAATTTCTCCTACAAAGCTCTGACTTGCGTCAAAGCCACCCACATATGCATCAGCATCTTGGCCGAGCAGGACGGTGCCACCAGGACGAATTAAGTGCCCTTTTTTATAGAACTTGTACAAACTGCGACGTCCATCCACCCAGAAGGCAGTAAGACCAGTCTCAGATTCCCAGGTGATGCACAGATGGGTCTGGAAGGTGGAGAGAGGAGGCAGACGGAAAAATGCTGCATTGTCACTAGATCTAATATACAAGGACAAATGGCCATCAGACTCTCTCCACAAGTTCAGCTCATCGTCATTAACTGTGCGGTAGGCAAACAGAATGATCTCCCTCTTTCCCTGGAGCTCCGTTGCGACACGCATGCAGAGAGTAAATGCTGAAAGACTCAGTGGCTTTTCAGGAATGAGTTTAACATAACTGGTATCAGTCGCAGTTGGAAACAAAAGCACTTTACCACCAAGACCCACTGCAAAAAAAAAAAAAGGTGGATTAGGGAAAAATACCACTTGCAATCATCTGATCTATTAATGAAACTGTGGTACCTTCAGTAGCCACTGGTGTCACAGAGAGCAGACAGAAAAATAAACCCACTTCCACAAACATCTTGCTGCAGGTCTGAATGAAAAAAGAGCAAGAAGAGTCATAAAATAATTTTCTGTTTAACTAAGTTTGTCAGCAGATAGGACTGGAATTATGCAATAATGAAGCTTCATCTTCAAGCTCTGGTAAATATGCAGAAACAAAAACATTATTCCTAGTTGAGTAGATCAGTTCTTCACTGCGTTACATTAAATAACATTTAATTAAGTGTGAAAGCACTACATCACTTTTTCAAAGATGTATTACACAAGTATTCAGTGTTCAGCAAAGAAGATCAGTTGACCTCAGTTATTTGCCTCCTAGATGGTCATAATCAGAAGGGTCTCCGGTATTAAATGCATTGATGATTAATCTCAGATTCAGGAGTTATTCTCCTCACTGTCGTTCTAACATGTAGTGACTTCATAAACGTTATGGAGCATGTATAGAATTCAGATCACAAGTATCAAGAGGTATATAGCTTGTTCAGGTTATTGAACTGAAGGTCTATTTTGCACTAGTCACGTATCTACTCGGGTGCTCAAGTTCAAGGTGGCTGTCAAAAAACAGTGAATCTAATCAATATGCAGGCAAAAGTTCACTTTACTTACATCAATGCGTTTAAAGTTCATTAAATGAAAACAACAGCTCTAGTGGCTGAGTAACTGCATTTGTGTAGGTAATTTCACAACTGCATTAGATTAAAGTTCCTTGACCTGCAGGCCGTATGAGCATTCAGACAAACATATGCTGATCGATTTTGAAATGTGTCCTGCTAGAGTTCAGATTTATCTGTATGAGTGTGTTAACAGAGCAGGATAATTTTTTGCCATTTAAGCCTTTTTTGCTCTGTTCCACAAATAAAGATAATTGGATTCAGAAGACTTGGAATGCAACACAAGTCATTTGAAATACTGTTTTATTTTCCAAAATAAGTAGCATTTAAAACAATAAACATATAATATGCACTGTTGCTCAATATTTAATTACAGCTTCAGATGCATGATTTTGTCATTTTTGTACAAGCCTACTTCTCAACAAAACATTTAACTATATATATGCTCATGTTTTGACGCCTTGGGAGTGAGAATAGGTTGAGATGACATATTTTATGGTGTTCCAATTAAACACAATTTCCTTTGGCACATATGGTGAGAAAAATTGTTTTTGTTTGTTTAAATGTTTGCCAGAAAGTATAGATTAGATTAGATTAGATTAATCAACTTTATTGTCACTGCACATGTAGGTACAAGGCAACGAAATGCAGTTAGCATCTAACCAGAAGTGCAATAAGCAGTAAGTACAGAATACACAAGGTCTATAATATGTACAATAACTATACAGATAAGTATTATGGACATAATTTACAGATTTTATATACTTTTAGCATGATATACAGATAGGTATACTATGAATATACTATATGGATGTAAAAAGTGTATGTACACTATAGGCAGAACTATGAACATATGAACATAATTACACTATAGCAATGGACAGTAAGTGCATAGAAAATATTTCAGTGTGCAAATGAATTATTCAGTGTTCCTGGATGAACAGACAGTAGTGCAAGTAATAACAAGTTACTGGTTTTTGCTTGTTGTGAATAAATAAATAAATCAAAGATGTAGTGTTGAAGAGGGGGAGGAGTCTGTGTGTGTGGTGTGGAGGGTGTTGAGGGGTGTCAGAGGGCAGAGTTCAGCAAGGAGACACCTTTAGGGAAAAAGCTGTTCCTGAATCTTGTGGTCCTTATCCGGAGGCTCCTGAAGCGCCTCCCGGAGGGCAGGAGGTTAAACAGTCCATGGTCAGGGTGAGAGGAGTCCTTGAGAATGCTGCGAGCTCGACGTAGACAGCGTTTCCTCTGCATGTCCTCAAGAGCAGGAAGTGGTGTCCCTGTGATGCGTTGGGCAGTTTTCACCACCCTCTGCAATGCCTTGCGGTCAGCCACTGAGCAGTTCCCATACCAGACTGTGATGAAACTGGTCAGGATGCTCTCAATCGCACACCGGTAGAAGTTCACCAGGATGGATGAAGACAGCTGGTTCTTCTTCAGTGTCCTGAGGAAGAAAAGGCGCTGGTGAGCCTTCTTGACCAGGCTGGAGGTGTTTGTGGCCCAGGACAGTTCCTCCGAGATGGTGGTTCCCAGGAACTTGAAGCTGGAGACATGTTCAACAACCATCCCGTTAATGTGGATGGGGTCAAGCGTGCTTCCTTTCTTCTTCCTGAAGTCCACAATGAGCTCCTTAGTCTTATTGGTGTTAAGGACCAGGTTATTGTCAGCGCACCATGTGGCCAGGTGCTGTACCTCTTCCCTGTAGGCAGTCTCATCGTTGTCTCTGATGAGGCCAATCACCGTGGTGTCGTCTGCAAACTAAATGATGGAGTTGGATCCATGCACAGGCTTGCAGTCGTGGGTGTAAAGGGAGAAGAGGAATGGGCTCAGCACACAGCCCTGTGGTACGCCAGTGTTAAGTGTGATGGTGGTGGAGTGAGTGTGGCCTGACCGAACATGCTGAGGCCTGTTGGTCAGAAAGTCCATAATCCAGTTGCAGAGGGAGGTGTTAATGTCCAGGTCTCCAAGTTTTGTGGTCAGCTTGGAGAGAATGACGGTGTTAAATGCTGAACTGAAGTCAACAAACAACATCCTAACATACGTGTTGTTATGGTCCAGGTGTGTGAGTGCAGAGTGCAGCACTGTGCATACCGCATCCTCTGTGCTCCTATTTCTGCGATAGGCAAATTGGTGTGGGTCCAGTGTGGGTGGGAGGCAGTCTTTGAGGTGTGCTAGGACCAGTCGCTCGAAGCACTTCATAATGATTGGTGTGAGTGCTACGGGGCGATAGTCATTCAGGCACATTGGGGAGGAGTGTTTCGGTACTGGCACAATGGATGTGGACTTAAAACATGTTGGCACAGTTGCTTGGGTGAGGGACAGGTTGAAAATGTCTGTGAAGACCCCTGCAAGCTGCTCTGCACATGCCCTAAGCACACGTCCAGGAATGCCATCAGGGCCAGCAGCCTTGCGTGCGTTGGTCCGGCTCAGTGCAGTGTGGACACCTGTGGAGGTGAGTTTGAGAGGTTGGTGGTCTGCTGAGGGTGTGATCTTGGTGGCCGTCTCCTTGCTGTCGCTGTTGAAACGAGCATAAAAGTCATTTAGCTTGTTAAGGAAGGAGACGTCCGTGACAGTTGGAGTGGAGTTGCTTGACTTGTAGTCACTGATGATCTGGATGCCCTGCCACATGCGTCGGGGGTCAGAGTTGGAAAAGTGTTCCTCTACCTTCAGCTTGTAGCAGTACTTGGCCTTTTTGATGCCCCTTTTCAGGTTAGCCCTGGATTTACTGTAGGCCTGAGCATTATCTGACCTGAAGGCAGTGTTGCGGGCTTTCAGCAGAAGTCGCACCTCCTTGTTCATCCATGGCTTCTGATTAGGATATGTTGTTATCTGTTTTTCTGTTGTAACACTGTCAATGGTGGAGTTGATGTGATCCAGTACAGAGGAGGTGTAGATATCCATGTCCGTGTGAGATCCACAGGCAGCCTGAGAAGCAAACATACTCCAGTCAGTGTGTTGAAACCTGTCTTAAAGTAAAGAGTCTGCTCCAGTTGGCCACACTTTGATGGTCCTCACTGATGGCTTCACACGGTTGATGAGGGGTGAATACTTAGGGGTGAGAAACAAAGAAAGGTGGGAGGTGGGTTGCGATGTAAGCTCCATTAATGTTTGTGTATACATGATCCAAAGTTTTGTCTCCTCTGGTGTGGCAGGAAACATGCTGGTGAAATTTGGGGAGCACTGTTTTTAATTTGCAGTGATTAAAATAACCTGCGACAATAAAAGCAGCCTCCGGGTGAGCAGTCTGTTGTTTACTAATGGCTGCATGAAGTTCGTTCAAAGCAAGCTTGGCATTAGCATCCGGTGGAATATAGACTGCGGTTATTATGGTGGAAGTGAACTCCCGTGGCAGATAAAAATATATAAAATAAGATATAAAATAATGGAATAAAGAAATTTCATCCTCTAGCTGGCAACTATGGAAAAATTCAAAAACATTCCTAGTGTGGTATACACTTGTGCCAGTATTCGGTAATGCGATATGTCATGGTAATGAATAATATTGTTATCGTGGACACTTCTAAATACCGTGAATAATTATATATTACAAATTATTCAGATATGGAATGCATTTTAAGAATAGTATTCCCATCAACTGGTCAAAATGCACAACACAGTATGCTGCTTGAAAGACTGATGTGAACTAGAGGTCTTCACGGGTCCAAAAATTCATGCCCGAACCCGAAAGAGACCCGTAATGTACTACACCGAACCGACCCAGAACCGTCTAATACTTCAAAAGCTGGACCCGGACCCGTGTACAGTAGATCCGAGAAATGCCTCGACCCGGACCCGTATATTATTTGAAATCTGGACCCGAACCCGACGGGAAGACCCAACTTGACCCGACTGTCACATATTCCACCATAAATTGCTATTACAAGTCAATAAACCTGTTTTTGTCTTACCTAATTTAAAGAGCCGTAGTCTCTCTTCCTTGTCCCTGACTGCCTGTGATGCATTACAATCCTCCGACAAGAAAGTTATTCATGTTATTCCTCTCGTTATTCCAAGTCGAAGCTGAATCCACTCATTATTTCAGCTTCAAAAGTCCATTTGATGTCACGGTGACGGATGACAAATGCTACTGTGCACATGTACATTCTTACATAATAACTTCGACTGTTTGCCCTTTTGAACTATAATAACGATCGCTCGTGCAATGCCATGGTCGCTGACGTTATTTATTTGCTATCATCTGATCTCTGTGCTCTCTGCTCTGCATCGAGTCTGAATCTGACCACTAAAACTTTAAGATTAAACGGTTCATTTATAATATTATAAAAAATGGGAGAAAATGTAAAACGTGGTTTGGCGGTCGAAGTGTCCCTCACTGGTTGCCATAGAAACATGAAATGCGCTCGAGACTCCACATGCGTGCTAGCTGTATCAACCTAAAATGCTTTAACGCAATTTGAGCGTCATAGAAAAGATTCATGTGACAGTTTACCTCAGATTGTGTTGCTGATTTGAAATATATTAAATATGAATGTGTCATGTCTGCAAGCATTAATACCGTGCGTGCACTTGTATTAACTCTGAGTCTGCACGCTCTGCTTCTAAAAGCAGAGAGAGAGAGAGAGAGAGAGAGAGAGAGAGAGAGAGAGAGAGAGAGAGAGAGAGAGAGAGAGAGAGAGAGAGAGAGATCACTTTTTTTTGGCTCACTCTTTTCTTTTCCTAATTTTACAAGTTGCAAGTTACAAAAAACACAAGCAGTCTTTGATCACGGCCGGGTGTTCTCCGAGTCCGATGACTCCGATCGCACGGGTATTACACACAATGTTAAACAGACCCGGGACCCGAGGTAATAGATTCGGACCCGACCCGGACCCGGCTTATCATTTAAAATATAGACCCGAACCCATAAGAACCCATGTGAAGACCTCTAATGTGAACAAGCACGCATGAGAAGCACATGGAGGAACACGTGAGGGACACACTGAATGAAAGCACATTCACTCTCTGACAGCAGATGGCGCTAAACTGCAGAAAATGCAGTCCTTACCCTTGAAACATCACAAATAAACCAGTTGCCCTACTTTCTAAAACATATTTAATAATTTTAAATAGCCAATCAGATTTGTGTATTTGCTATGATGTTCATCACAGTGCCAAATACTTAAGCATTAAGTCTTAATAGGCTATTTTAATCTGGACTACAACATTACATAGAAATAGTTTGAAAGTGTTTTGATTTTTTTTATTGTTAATTTACATTTTACATTGCTTCATTTTAAACATTAGTTAATTCATTAGTTAACTTAAACTGCCAATGAAAAATATTTTTCTGAACATTCATTAATCTTAGGTATTCCAATATTTAATAACATGTTGATAAAACCTAAAGTTGCAACTGTATTTTAGCTAACATGAACTAAAACTTTTACTTTTTAAAAAAGATTAATAACTTCTGTAGCAAATGTAGCTATTGCTCATTGTGAATGTTAATGGTTAACTAAAGAGATCTTATTGTAAAGTGATACCTATGGGTCTTTAAAGTTCTTTTGCACTTTAATCAGTGCAAAACTTTTAACTTTATATATTTTTTTCTGTATTGCTTTATTGTATTTAAATGTTCAATTATTTTTGTTATAAGAAAAAAGTTTTTTTTTACCTGTTATACTGTATTATGAGCACTTTTTTAAAACTAAATTTAAATACCGTGATAATACCGTTTACCGTGATAAAAGCATGAGCTATTAATCGCAACAGGAAAATTTGAGCCCGGCATATCCCTAGTGTGGTAGATGAGTTCTCCACAACATTATTTTTTAATATTATATCACATGTAATTACTAAGCATGAAAGTATTACATCACTTGTTGAAAGAAAAACTAAACGCTCTGGTTAAGAATACTTACAAAATATTTACATTTATTCATTTAGCTGACGCTTTTATCCAAAGCAACTTACAACTGCTATATATGTCAGAGGTCACACGCCTCTGGAGCAACTAGTGGTTAAGTGTCTTGCTCAGGGACACATTGGTGTCTCACAGTGGATTTGAACCCGGGTCTCTCACACCAAAGGCATGTGTCTTATCCACTGCGCCAACACCACCCACACATTTAGCAGTTCTTATCTAAGAGAAGATCTGTTCAACTCAGCTGTTTGTGTCCTAGATCATGAGGAGCGATGTTGACCAGAAACTATTTGGAAAGTGGACTGACCTCAAATTCGGTTTGAGCCTCCCACCATCTGTTTAACCTGTAAAAATGAAGCTGATGTGTCCTGCAGTGACATTCAGTGCATGCAGTTTTTATCGACTTGTTTTTTAAAAGACTATATGGAGTATGTGTTCTTGTATTATTAGAGTAAAATAATAATCCACAGAACTGCAAAAAATCATTTGACATCTATTAATTCATTGTACATTCATGTTAATTTCATATCTTGATGTTCCACAACTTGCAAAGGCAATGTTAATGTTTTTGATATTATGATGATGTTATTACAGTGTTTAGATTTCTTATACACAGGAAAACTGAAAAGCTCAGAGGTTTTGCTGATAGAGCACTTCAGAAGAAATAGAGATATACAATTATTTTAGTTATTATTATTATTATTATTATTATTATTGTATTCTTCTATTGTCACACTATTTGCTTGAAAAAAATAAATAAAATAAAAAAAGTTATTATTCCATATACTTTTGCTTTAAAGGATTATGATGAGAAATATTTGAGTCTATATTCAGATCTCTGATTTTTAGTTGAAGTATCTGAACACAGTTTGAGAAAACGGACAGTAGAACATTTCCCAAATGACCTTTTCTATAGATCTTGAACAAACTGCGCTAGATCTTCACTAGACTGAATATACAAAGACAAACGACCATCTTTCTCTTTCCACACGTTGAGCTCATCAACCTCTACTGTGCGGTAGGCGAACAGAACAATTTCCCTCCAGCTTGACTCCATTGCAACATGCATGCACAGAGTAAATGCTGAAAGACTCAGTGGCTTTTCAGGAGTGAGTTCGACAAAGCTGGTGTTAGTTTTGTTGGAAACAGAAGCACTTTCCCACCGAGACCCACTGCAGGAAAAATCCACAATAAACAAATGCATCCATGAACAAAATCCTACTCAAGATAATCGACGTGATCTTTTAGTAAAACACAATACCTTCAGTAGCAGCTGGTGTCAAGTCAAGTCACCTTTATTTATATAGCGCTTTAAACAAAATACATTGCGTCAAAGCAACTGAACAACATTCATTAGGAAAACAGTGTGTCAATAATGCAAAAATGATAGTTAAAGGCAGTTCATCATTGAATTCAGTGATGTCATCTCTGTTCAGTTAAATAGTGTCTGTGCATTTATTTGCAATCAAGTCAACAATATCGCTGTAGATGAAGTGACCCCAACTAAGCAAGCCAGAGGTGACAGCGGCAAGGAACCGAAACTCCATCGGTGACAGAATGGAGAAAAAAACCTTGGGAGAAACCAGGCTCAGTAGGGGGGCCAGTTCCCCTCCTCCTCTGGTGTCAGAGACATTTTTTTGGTTTACAATATAATACCATTTTAGTGTTGGGACTTAATATACTCATCAGATCAATGAAATCATGTTTTATGAGCATTTTATGAAAAATACATAGATTAAATGTTTTAATATGAAAAATAATGGCAGTTTTTTCATAGCCTTTAATGAAGAACTGAATTTACAATCCCATATACCATTGTGATTAATAGACTAGTTTTAAAAATCTTATGAATTAAACTATTGATTAAAAGTTGATTATAAATATAGTTACAACATAGTTTGAGTTTATGCAAAAGAAGATCTATACAAATAGACAAGTTGACTTGATTGCGGGAGTGGGCGGTCAATGTAGTGCTCCTCTTCTCTGATTGGTAGATATTTCTCTGCAGGATTATGGGTAGTGTAGCTCTTCACCAGGGATTGTGCTGATAACCTGCACAGACACTGCAGATGTAATGCTGAAAAAAAACAAATTTCAGTCATTAAAATGAACAGATCACAGAGGTTGACACAACTGTGTGACATTACAACTAGCCAGAAACAGAAGCACTTTACCACCGAGACCCACTGCAAGACAAAACCAAAATTAACCATAAAAGACATATATGCATTGTTTTAAATAGACAAGCAGAATACCAGTCACAATAATCCATGTGATATACAAATGAGAACTGTGGTTCCAGACAGAAAAATAAAACCATCTTGCTGAAGGTCTGAGGGGGACAAAAATGTGCAAGAAAACCAATTTCTTAGTTTAGCAGACAAACACTTCACTGCTTAAGTGTTTAATCACTTTTTAGAGACAACGGACCTGTTTACATCTAGTATTAAGATGAGTTTTGGTCGATCGGATCACAAGTAGACAAGGGAGACATGCCAGTCACATGTTTCAATCGTCATTAGAATGGCGACATCTGAGGTAGTAAGTGCATCATGTTTTCATCAACTTACAGGTTATTGGTTTATTGGAGCTATGTGGGCACTCAGTTTTTTTTCTCTTTTATTTGGTCAAAATGTCATGTTTTTAAAGACGAAGTGCTATGCATAGTCTATTTAAGACTAATTGGTACAGCCATGGCTAGTCATTTGGCTGTGACATAAATTTTGTGTTTTGCAAAGTTTGCTGCTTAAGCTGTTGAAGTGTTCATTCAAACTGTTTCTAGATTATAGTTTTTTTTTATGTGTATATTGTGCTTTTTATATAACTGCTAAAAGCTTATTGCCCAAAAAATGAACTTTTCACAAAAACAAATTTTACTGTTTTTTGATCCTGACACAAAATGACCAGCTAACATTAACTGACTAATCAAATCAGCAGCACATGTGAAAGTGTGTACAGCATGTGTACTAGTCAGGTAAAATCACTATCATACTAATTAGATTGTAAGCGTAGACTGACTGCTATATAAGGAGGGAAGAAGTACTTCCAATCATTGTGTTCTTGTTAGCAATGGTTACCTCCAAAGAAACACATGCAGCCATCATCATTTTGCATCAAAATGGCCTCAGTTGAAAATACAACAAAGAATATAGCATCTGTAAGAACCATTTACCGAATCAAAGAACTTCAAGGAGAGAGGTTCGACTGCAATTTGATAACTAATAATGCAAGAATTGATTACCATCAGTTAGGATTTGGCCCAGAAGTGACCCAGACAGCAAGCAGTTTTGGCCCAGATCTGGCCCACATCTGGCATGCATGGATTTCACTTGGGCCAGATGTGGGCCGGATCTGGGCCAACACTATGTTGGTGTCTAGGTAATATCCAGCATACCAGAGTGAATTGTAGAGGTTATGATCAACAAGGGTCAACACTGTAAATACTGACTCACAATATCACAATACAACTTTTTAGAAAGAAGGTCCATCTTGCACCATCATTTCAAGATGCACTTCCTTGCACAATCATCATTCTACAGTATTAGCAAAAAGCCAGTATACGTGTCAGTTTCAACTGTTGAGCAAATTTTTACATCATGCATTCCTCAATGCTGCCTTTTAAGATGTCACGACCGGCTCAAAGCCGTGACAAATAAGTGGAGGACTTAATAAAGGTTGGTAAGGTTGCAACAGGTTTTTATTAATATAAGTAACAAAATAGGTAAAACGGGAAATCAATTACAAAGTAACAATCAATTCCTGTATGACAACCGATGTTAAAATGTCAGACAGAACCAAACTCAAAATAAACGGGAGAAAACAAGTCTCACAACATCTCTCAGCACTGGAGCTCTCCGAAGCACCCCTCAACATTCTCAAAGCCTAAGCTTATATATAGGTGAACATCATTCTCTTGATGGCCCTGCACAGGTGTAAATCATTGTCCAGATGAGCCTCCCAGCCAGACCCACCAGTTGAAAACAGGCACAACCAGAGACTCGTCACACACCCCCCCTAAAAAGAAGAGAGCAAATGGTCTTAATCAAGCAAACAACAACTCCCAATTCACTTTGTCCAAGTAGGAATAGTTGGTTCAGCCTGAGATTCTCCCTAATCCCGTCAACTCTCCGTCTTTCAGCAACCTGACGCCTAGAAAGCAAAATGAAGGAGGAACAGAGACAAAAAAAGTCAGAAAAAATACAAACTTCAAAATTTTTAAACCACATGAACACGGGACAAGGCGTCAGCAGTTACATACTCTACGCTATGGCGTATATCCAAAGAGTAACTCTGAAGAAACAAACACCATCTCATCAACCTTTGGTTGGGGTTTTGTAAGGAGTGTAGAAAAACTAAAGGATTGTGATCCGTATAGACCACTAGAGGTCACTCTAACAACCCAACATATACTTCAAAATGTTGTAAGGCCCAAATCAAAGCCAGCGCTTCCTTCTCGATCACTGAATAATTAAGATGATATAAATTAAACTTAAATTTAATTTACCTACTTTGGGAGTAGGATACTTGTCTATTGCCTCTATCTTTGCGCGAACAGGACGTATATGGCCTTGCCCCACCACCTTCCCCAAATAGGTAACGGTGGCTTTGGCAAATTCGCATTTTGACAAGTTAACAGTTAAATTGGCCGAGACAAAACGATCAAACAGTGCCGTAATCTGAGTCAAGTGTTCCTCCCAAGTTTGATTAAAAACAACGAAATAGTCTAAATATACAGCGCAGCCACTCAAACCAGATATAACGCGATTCATCAAACGTTGAAACGTAGCGAGAGCGTTACGCAATCCGAAACTCATGACCTTGTAGTAAAATAACCCTGAAGGCGTAATGAAAGCAGAAATCTCTCGAGCTCTTGCAGTTAAAGGTACCTGCCAGTAACCTTTTAGAAGATCAAATTTGCTCACAAATCTAGCATTACCCACTTGATCGACACAATCCTCGATTCGAGGCAGTGGGAACGAATCAGGCTTCGTTATGACATTTACCTTTCGGTAGTCTGTACAGAACCTAAACGAGCCATCTGGTTTATTCACTAGTAATGATGGCAAAGCCCAACTAGAAAAAGAAGATTCAGCGATGTCATTTTTCAACATATACTCGATTTCATCATCCAATTGTTTTTTCTTAGTCACCGATACTCGATAATAACGCTGACAAATTGGAGTTGCATCTCCCACGTCAATGTCGTGCTCTATTAGACCCGTACAAGAAGGAGTATCAGAAAACAATGTAACATACTCAATTGTCAAATAAGACAAATCAGTGCGCTGTACATTCGTTAGATGACTAAGTCGAAAATGTAAAGAACTTAATGCTTCCGAATTTTTAAGATGAGCCTGAAGAACGCAATCTCCCAGATAGATTTCACCTTCCTCTTCAGCTACTGGAGATTGAACCAATTCAACCGTGTCATTAACAGATAAATCTGCAAGCATAACAGGTTTAATAAAAGAATCAGGCACACTAACTTTGTCTTCATTTGTCATAAGGTCATCAATTTTTACAAGCATAATAAGGCTTTAACAAATTTACGTGACACAATCTCGTCTTTTTTTTTCGATCTGACGTATTAATCAAATAATTCAGATCAGAAATCTGCCAAACAACGGTATATGGTCCAACAAACTTAGCCTGAAACGGTGACCCAACGACAGGCAACAACACTAGTACCCGGTCACCAGGTTGAAACGAACACAACTCTGTTTGACGATCAAAAAGTAGTTTAATTCGACCCTGAGATCTGTGCAGAGATGCCTTCGCCAATTGGTTTGCCTCATTAACTCGTCTACAAAAATCACTTACATATGACAAAACATTTTTCGGTTGATCAGACTTTTCCCAATCAGCCGACAAAACAGCCAACGGACTTCGGACATCGTGTCCAAACACAAGGTCGTTCGGACTGAACCCAGTACTTTCTTGTGCAGCTTCCCGGGCCGCCATCATTAACCAAGGCAGACCAGTTTCCCAGTCCTTAACCATTTGAACACAGTACGACCTCAGAAGAGATTTTAACGTTTGATGAAACCTCTCCAGTGCTCCCTGACTTTGGGCATGATAAGCACTGGAGAGGTTATGTTGAATATGCAGTTGTTTCAACATTTGACCAAACAAATTAGAAGTGAAATTACTTCCCTGATCAGATTGAATAACTCGTGGTATTCCAAATACTGAAATGAACTGAGTAAGCGCCTTTAAGACTAATTTTGTGGTTACAGAACGTAAAGGGTATGCAGCAGGATATCTAGATACTCGGCACATAATTGTAAGCAAATATTCACTACCTGCTTTTGACCTAGGCAAAAAACCGACACAGTCTACAATGAGATGCTCAAACGGTTGACTAATAGCTGGAATTTGATAAAGTGGAGCAGGTTTCAAAGATTGATTTGGTTTTCCAGTAAACTGGCAAGTGTGACAAGATTTAATGTATTTAGATACATCACGCTTTAATTTCGGACAAAAAAAAGGTTTCAAAAGTAACTTGTATGTCTTTTTCACTCCCATATGGCCAGAAGCATCATGTGCGGTCTGTAACACTAGCTGCCGGAGAGACTGGGGAATCACAATTTGCACCATAGGATCACCAATCACAAACTCTCCTTGTGGCACCCATTTCTGAAAGAGCAATCCCTCATCTAGGTAATACCCAGACGAAAGATTCTCAATTGTGTCATACGAGACAACTCGGTCAAACAATTCAACAAGAGTAGAATCAGTTTTTTTGTGTTTCAATCAATTCATCAAGTGACACTGCCAAAAAATTGAAGGGATTTCTAGAGATTCACTCACCACCTTCTCAGATCCAGGTTTTACTTCAGCTTGTGATTTACTTATAGATCGCGTAAACACACAAGAAGGCAAAATACTTGACGGACAAGTCAAACTCTCATCACCATCTGATTTCAAGATCATCGGGCATGATGTAACCACTAGATGTGGTGAATCATTTTGCCAGACACATTCACCAGCCAAGTCATTCCCCAGAATAACCTGTACTCCTTCCACAGGCAAACAGGAATGAACAGCCACTTCCACTTCTCCCTGGACCAACACAGAATGCAAAACAATGTTATGACATGTTAAAACAATGTGGAACAGACATAACATTGAGGCCAATGTCCTTAATCAGCACATTACTCCCAGTGTACGAAACACCTGAAAAAGGTAACGCAGACTCTAACACAAAGGATTCTGCTGATCCTGTATCACGTAGAATATTTACTATTACAGTTTATGCGGAATCTACCATTCTAACGGAACCCTTTGTAAAAAAAGGAGTAAATGCTGAAACACATGGCGAGCAACTTTCTTGCACGTTCACTGTTGAACCAGTCACAGCCAAAACCACAGACTTTACAGGAGACAAAGGTTTAGGTTTCGGTCTAGAATTGTCAGTTTTTGCTTTCAATAACAGGCATTCATTCTTCCAGTGACCAAACTCATGACAATAATTACACATATTCGCTCTGTCTTTTTCTTCAATAGATCTATGCCACTGTGCATTGGATGAATCATGCATAAACCTAGAAAATTTACTCGAACTTTGCCACGGTTCTTTTTTAAAGTTCCCTTCACCAGATCTGTAATCAAAAACATTTTTATGAGAAAATAAGAATTCATCAGCTCTAACGGCCGCCTCATACGCAGTGTCAGGTTTACGTTTGCTAATATACGTTGCAATACGATCTGAAATGGAACTCTTAAATTTTTCAAGCACCATTAACTCTTTTAAATCGTCAAGTGTTTTTACATCAGAAGCAACACACCAACGATTAAAATAGACAGAAATATCGTGTACAAAGTCAACATACGTCTGCTTTTCATTTTTCTTCCAGGACCTAAACCTTTATCTATAGGCCTCTGGAACCAACTCATAAGCACTCAACACCGCTGCTTTTACAGCTTGATAATCAGAAGCATCCTCTAAACTCAGAGAAGAATATGCTTCTTGGGCTCTGCCTGTAAATACAGACTGCAGCATGAGCGTTCGCTTATCATCTGGCCAACGTTGTGCATCCGCAACACGTTCAAACAATAAAAAGAAACGCTCGACCTCTTTTTCATCAAATTTAGGAATTAACTTCATATTTCTCACCGCATCAAACTTGCATGAACTTGAACCACGTTCTGACTCTCCAGTTAAAGGAAGTTTACCATCTCGTATTAAATCTAAACGATAACGTTCAAGTACAAGTTGTTGCTGTTGTAACTGGACTTTAGAAAATTCCATTCGATTTTGCGCTTCTAACAGCTTTTCTTTCATTTCCATTTGAATGATCAACAATTGCTTTTGTTGTTCAAATGTTAAATGAGACTGTGTTGATACCGCGCTTACAAAAGTTAACGGGTCTTCTGAAGATTTAAACTCTAGAATACCCTGTTCAATTAGCTTTGTCTTTACCAGGGTTTTAACCTGATCCTTTAGACGTTTATCTTGACTCATCAGATTAATTTCGTAGTATTCTGCAAGCTCTAACAGTTGATCCTTGGTTAAATCATTTATCAAGCTTTCGGCCGGCGCACTAACAAATGCCTGAACGTTAGAGGTCATTATGACAAATGTATGGCTACTAAATTTTAAAAAAAATATTTTTGAGACAGAAGTTGGAACAAGGAATTCCCTCTAACTAATATTGTAACTACCTAAACTCATCCCTATTCTTCATACAGTTACTTGCAGCGGGTTTTTATACACTGTAAACCAGTGCTTGCAATAGCAACCAATTTATGAGTCACTACAACAAACACGGACGTGTTCCCGAGACAAATGCTCTAACTGCTTTCACCGCACAAAAATAATAAACTAAAATAAAAAAAATGGGCATCCTGTTAAGGATATCCCGCTAAACCAACACAAGGAAAAGCCTATTCCAAAACAACTATCTCCTCAAATATACAAACAGTAGACCATACTTACCAAAACCCCGTAAAAAAAAACAAAAACAAAAAAAACAGCCAAAACAACCAAACCAACCACAAAAAATCCTCCACAGGTTTTTACTTAACGAATATTATTGGGAAAAAAATTCTAACTAATTAATCATCAATTTAACAAAAAAAATGAACTATTTAAACAAATAATGAGTCTCCAAATATATCACTAAACAAAACCGCGGACGAACATGCAAATTTCTCTTACCAAACCAAATTGTCAACTACCAAACAAATTGGACACATATTTATCCCTTAAACGAAGCGTCCATAATTATCACACTAACAAACTATGAACAAATCTTTATCAACTAATAATTAACCGGACGACACAAACTACCACTAAATCTTCATCAAATAACAATTGGCCGGACGAGCCCCCATATTTGTCACAACCGGCTCAAAGCTGTGACAAATAAGTGGAGGACTTAATAAAGGTTGGTAAGGTTGCAACAAGTTTTTATTAATATATATAACAAAATAGGTAAAACGGGAAATCAATTACAAAGTAACAATCAATTCCTGTCTGACAACCGATGTTAAAATGTCAGACAGAACCAAACTTAAATAAATACAAAAGAAAACATAATCTAAACAAACAGAAACCAAACACAAAATAAACGGGAGAAAACAAGTCTCACAACATCTCTCAGTACTGGAGCTCTCCGAAGCACCCCTCAACATTCTCAAAGCCTAAGCTTATATACAGGTGAACATCATTCTCTTGATGGCCCTGCACAGGTGTAAATCATTCTCCAGATGAGTCTCCCAGCCAGACCCACCAGTCGACCACATCAGGCACAACCAGAGACTCGTCACAAAGGTTTCAATCTAACAAATGGTATATCTCACTGTTACCTTTTAAGGCTTTTCTGGTTTTGTAACAGAAGTTTGCAATCTCAATATAATACAATATATACATTCTTACTCCACCTACTTCCCTTTTTCATTATCTTAACGGTGAACTTTCTGTTCCTTTTAAGGTATGCCACATTTTCTCTACAATAACGGTTTTTCTAAGTCATGCTTATTCGTCCTTTTACCACGTCTATACCCTTTAGTTGGAAAATCTATTAATTTTCCTAATACCATTAATACATCTCCATTTTCTTTTCTTGACATAATTCTTTGACCTATGTGCAAAAACATTATATAATAACCATTATTATAACTAATCCTACAACAATTAATCCTCCATAGAGAATGTACCAACCGGCACTCATAAAGAGATTAATTTGACCACTTCATATATCCGTTGTAATGAAATCAAACACAGCTTTAGCTGCTTTCCTTATACCATCCACACCTTTTTTCACAAATTCTCCAGAAGCCTCAAACCATCGTGGTCCTACTTTTATTCTCTGATCTCTATACCAGTATTGCATAGATCATTTTTCAACCAGTTTAAACCAAGATAATCATTTTTATCTTTTGCTTTACACAAATTTTCCTTCCAATTCCTTCTTTCAATTGTCAGTGATAAATCATCAATCGCTATAGCATCTAATTTGGTTAAGGTCCATGAAACATTTTTCACTGAGGATTTCTATTTCTAAATCCTTATTACTATGGATTCTGTTATTTTCTAGTTCTACTGTATTGGACCCTGTTATTGCTTTCACTTTATCAACAGTGCCCAACCCCTCAGAGAACTTACCTACTTTATGCCTTGTGTTATAATGACCTCGTCACCAATTTCTAACCTTGTGTTTTTCTTAACCTCTCTTTCTTTCAGGTTCACCGTATTGTACCTGTTGAGGTGCAATAAACACCGATCAGTATTCTGGTACCAGTCACCTAGGTCTCTATTTTTAGCAAACCATTCCTTAACAGTTCTAATTGCGCGCTCTGCAATTCCATTTGTCTCTGGACAGTATAGGCTATGGATTTAACTAGTATTATTCTATTTTCTTTACAGAATTTTTCTACTAGTTTCCCACTTATGTTATGTGCACCATCTGCTCTTAGACTTTCAATCAGTCCCTGCCACTTTATTCATTCTTTTAAACACTCTACTACCCTTTCTTCGATTGCTGACCTCAAAGACTATATCATGGTTTTCTTATTGTGGTTATCGAAGGCAATCAGAAAATAGCAGTTTCTTTTTTTAGTTTTGTGGCGTAATGGCCCTGCAAAGGCAGTACTAATCTGCTGTGAAGGATACTCCTTTGGTAATTCACTTTCCTCACAACCTTTAGCGACCATAAACTTCCTGCATATCTGGCATTCTTTTCTTACCTCCCTATAATGATTCCTCCAAGTAGGAAATGTTTAGATTTCTTAATCTAAGTTCCACTTGAATCATTTTAACACTGGGATGGTTTAGCTCATTATGCAGTTTCTGAAATAACTCTGTTATTTCTTTTGTTTTAAACTCGACCTATTAGTTTATCTATCTGTCGATTCCCTTCAGCAATATTCTGCTGTGTATGGCTAACCTGGTGATAAACGTGAGCCTTTACTTTCTCTAGCAAATTGGCTATATTTTTCCTCTGCTCTCTATGTGCCTTTGGTTTACCCTTAGCTGTATGGAAGTCATTAGCTTTCCACTTGTCAAGTTTTAAGTTAATTCAACCACTACCATATTCCAAGTCACTTTGTCAACACAATTTCTGTGTGGTGTTATGGAAATTTTTAGTTTTGTTAATTTGGCATTGATTGCATTAATCTCATTTAAGTTTCTTTTTTAACATACAATGAATAAGGTAGTATATATAGTCCATACGGACATATTTTATGTAACTTGTGCACGTAACTGCTTTAGGTTGAATAACAACATTTGAGGGGAAACTGTGTAGCAGAGACGGACAGTTTTTGAGAGTAACCAGGCATCTACGATGAGATGTGCATGAGATGTGCATGTGTTATGATGTGATGTGCACTGAGCAACATGATTGGCTCAAAGGGCCTAGTCTGTCCTTCAATGTATCTTTTTACATTCTATAAAAAGTGGGCTGTAAGTCTGTGTGTTATCTCTTTGCACACAGACTTGGAAGATGTGTGTAAACCAGATCATTCTCTGCAGAGAATTAAAGCAATACAAAGACAAAACTCTGTTTAGTTTTTCATTCTCAGTCTCTACAAATTGTTATTGAATTAGAATTTCCACAACAGTGACCCTAGTAAATGTATCTTTCCTTTTCTGTTTAATTCTTCTTCAATCTAATTTATTGTCTCCTAGAATTAAACTCCATTGATTCCACCTTTGACTGATTCATCACTAGGTTTCTTTTTAATCTAGCTATCTCTCCTGCCACAGAAGAAATCACTATTGGTTGTTCTTTTGCTACAATTTTTAGCTGTAATTAGTCTCTTACATACAGCTGCTAATATTCTCTCAGCACTGTTCTCATCAAAGCGCTTCATTGCTGGTCCTTGCCTGTTTGTCAAGAATGCAATCGGATATCGCCCTTCTGCATTTCAAATTGTTAAAGTAACTTCCTCTTCTTCTTCAGCGACCTGAACGTACAGAGGAAATGTCTCATCTCTTCTTTCTAATGCACCACTATTAAGATCTATTTTGATTAATTTTAATCTAGCTTGCTCCATCTGCTCAGTCCATTGCCATTTCCCTCCTTGCTTCCTTGATATAATATTTTAGCCACTCTAGAATATTTAGGTATTAGCTCTCTGATATAATTCAAGGTATCTAGCAGTAACTGCAGCTGCTTCCTGTTTATGGGGGACCTTGACTGCTGCATTTCCTCTAGCTCAGCTCTTGTACTTGTTGTTAGAGCTTTTCTATCTTTGCCAAGCTTAAATCCTAGAAGATCTATCTCATGCTTTCCAATCTCCATTTTCTTCAAACTGGGTTTAACACCAGCCTCTGTTCACCTACCTAGGGTCTGTTCTAGCTATTTCAGTTACACTCTATTTCGTCTGGTCAGAGGAAAACTGGTCCCCTGAATGAGCCTGGTTTCTCCCAAGGTTTTTTCCTCTATTCTATCATAGTGTTTTGGTTCTTTGCTGCTGTTGCCTCTGGCTTGCTAAATTGGGATTACTTCACTGATAGTTATATCATTGACTTGATTGCAAATGATTGCACAGATACTGTCATTTTGCATTATTGACACACTGTTTTTCAAATAAATGTTGTTCAATTGCTTTGGCACAATCTTTCTTGTTCAAAGCACTATATAAATAAAGGTGACTTGACTTGACCCTGTCTTGATTGTCCACTCCAGGCACCCCACCAACTATAAGCAACCCCACAACCACACATCCAAAAACTCTCAGAGCAGAATGTCAGGGTAGATTTAGGGTTAGTGTTAGTTGAAAGTGTTAGAAGATATTATGCAGACAGTCTACTAATACTCCACCAACTGCTAGTTGACATGTGGCTGCAAAGCTACCCACCGCCAGTAGAATGCCTAAAACAGACCACCAAAACAAAGTGCCACCGCAGTTTAAAGTGCTCTTATTTATCCTTTGTGAATATCAAAATGTCAGTGTAAACTGTAAGCAGGAATACTGGTACATTTTCCAAAATTGCACTTTGAAATTGTTTTGGCTTAAAGCCTACATAATCTTAGATTAATTCATCTGTTTTCATCTTTTACTTCCTCTTTTTCTACACTGACTTCCGCTTTTCTGTCAGCTATCTTTTACCCTGCCTATTAGTTTTGGGCCTGCTTTTTAGTCTCTCTACTATAATCTGCTGTTTTTCCCTTATGCTCAATTTATTCCCTTTTCTGGACTTATGTAGCTACTTTTCTCGTTACTGTCTTCTGTCACAGTCTTTCCCTAGATTTTGGTTGTTCCCTAGATTTTCTCCCTCCAAGGGATGTTTCTTTAGGGCTAGATCTGTCTCTCCCTTTTCTCAAATTTTTTTTCCTGCTTTTTTTTGGTGCATCTTGCAACCGTTTTTACAACCATTTTAACATCATGCATTCCTCAATGCTGCAATTCAATGACTACTGAACTTCCAGCCAATCAGCAACCTCGGAAAATCCCTTTTCAACACAACAAAGGAAACCCCCTTTACACAGGAGACGCAAGTGACTCCTCCAGACATTTGTACTGGTGTATCTAATATAATTTTAACCTCATTGAGGAACTCAATGCAAGGGTTAACTAAGTGATTGATGGCTGTTCATGTCTATGCAATTTCACGTATTGCTGTAAACTTGGGATTCCATTTTCATTCTCTTAAACTCATCCTTTCCTAAATTTCTACCTTCCTGCAACTTGAATGTGTGAGTTCATGTGCTTATGTGTTAGATTAGTTTATATGTCTTAGATTTATTTAATAAAGCCTTATTCATATTGAAAAGAGAAGTATCTTGTGTTTTCTCCTTACAAGTTAATGTCTTAAACTGCCGATCTTGTTACTGTGCTAATTAATAGTGTTTTCACTATAGTTTGGATATTAATATCCAGCGCAGATTTGATGTTAAATGGCTCGTTCCGTGAATCGCAGGGCATCTCAGTGATCATCCGTGAAACAGTGATTCTGTTCAAATTCCCTTTAAAATCTTAAATGATTCCCTTTGAGATAAATTGACCTGTTTCCCTTACAATTATTATTATTTTTTTTATTATGCACAAACACTGCAGATATAATGCTGAGGAAACAATTTATTTGTTAGCCATTACGGCTTTGTAAATCATTAAAACAGGTGAACAGATTATAGAGGTTGACACAAATGTGTGACATTACACCTGATCAGAATCAATTATCTTTCACCACTAGTACATCTCCATTAATCTCATAATTGATGGTGTTCCAGTCGAACACATTTCCCTTCGGCACAGACTGTTTCTGGTTTGCATAAACTTCTCCAATCTGACTGCCAGAGAGAACATAATCCCACATGTGCACATCTGCAATTTCTCCTACAAAGCTCTGATTCTTATCAAAGCCACCCAGGTAGTTATCAGGGTCTTGACCGAGCAGGACGGTGCCACCAGGACGAACTGAGTGACCTTTCTTATACAGCTGGTATGAGCTGCGACGTCCATCCACCCAGAAGGCAGAAAGACCAGTCACAGATTCCCAGGTGACGCACACGTGGGTCCGGAAGGTGGAGAGAGGAGGCAGGTAGAAAAACACTCCGTTGCCACTGAGGTAGAAGGAGAAACGGCCGTCTTTCTCTCTCCACACGTTGAGCTCGTCATAGCTCTGTGTGCGGTAGGCGAACAGAATGATCTCCCTCTGGCTCGGGAGCTCCGTTGAGACACGCATGCACAGAGTAAATGCTGAAAGACTCAGTGGCTTTTCAGGAGTGAGTTTAACAAAGCTGTTGTTAGTCTCGGTTGGAAACAGAAACACTTTACCACCGAGACCCACTGCAAGACAAAATGTGAAATGCTGATTGCTATAATCTATACTTGATCCTTTACTGTAAATCGTGTTACCTTCAGTAGCAACAGGTGTCAGACAGAAGAGAGAGAAAAATAAAACCACTGGTAACATCTTACTGAAGGTCTGAGGAAAAAGTGCAAAAGAAAATCGATTAGTCCTTTTAGCAGAGAAATTTTGACTACTTTGTAGATTGTTTTTAACAAGTTTATTTCTAATAGGTGTTAAATTATTTCTTAAAGACAAAGGCACAAAATCTTCAAGAATACTTACAATGTTTAATCAGTATTATCAAAGAAATCACTTCAGATCAGCTGTTTGTCTCCTAGATGGTTGTGACCAGGAGTGTCTCGAGTATTTATTAGCAGAATGGGTTGAGCCCAGATTCAGTTAAGATCCTCTTTTTTTTTTTACCTAGAAGGAAGATGACGTGTCCTGCAGTGACATTGCTTGCAGTGTTTAAAGATTAATTTAATGAGAGAATAAGCATGTATATTTATTCTATAGTTTGATTCAGACAAATTTTTGACATCTCTTCTGAAACTAGAGGTGGCACAAAAAAAGAAAAACCTTTTACTTTTTCCTTAAAATAAAGAGGCATCAAACTTTAGATAAGCTCTCCATTGCTGTTCAGGACTGTTCAATTAGTTGAGTTATTAGAGACTTGGTTTGTGATTTTCCTGTCCTACCATCAGACGTGAAACTAAAGGCCACTTTACAGATCATCAGAAGCATAAAAAGAGAGTGTGAGCTGAGAGTGAACCGGGGAAACAGAGGATTCAGTGTTAAAGGGATGAAAGAGGGATTGAGCCTCCGCAGTGACTGTGTGTCTGTGTTGAGCGTTTGTCTCTCAGAGGGAGAGATGCTGTGAACGCACCATGGAGCTGGAAGTTGCTGTTGGGTTCAGAAAACAGACCAGGTACAAGAAATCAGTTTATTCTTTTCTTTCATTATATTAGGTTTATTTACGTAGTTTTGTTGGGGTAGTAGTCTGTGGTATGCTCATGTTCTGCTCTAACTGCTTTACTTTTTTGAACACTGTTAATGAGAACAGTCTTATTTAACACAGCACATTAAATCAGTATTTAATCAGCTGTTTGCAGTCTCAAACGTTTGGGGTCAGTTTTTATTTTTTCAACAATGTTCACATGTGACAGTAAAGACATTTACATTTCAAATGACAATGACAGTATGTTACAAAAGATTTCTATTCAAATAAATGCTGTTCTTTTTAACTTTTTATTCAAAGAATTCAAAAAAATTTAAGATATTTAGCACCACAATGTTTTCAATACTGATAATGATTAGAAATGTTACTTGAGCAAATCAGCCAATCAGAAACTGAAGGATAATGTAACACTTAAGCTTTGCATTACAGGAATCGACTGCATTTTAAAATATATATTCAAATAGAAAAGAGTTATTTTATATTGTAATACCTTTTACTATTTTTATTGTGTTTTTGATCAAATAAAAGCAGCCTTGGTGAGCATAAGTGATGCCTTTTAAAAAAAAAGTATGTATCATAACTTTTTTATGATACATACTTGAAAATACAAAATATTCTTAACTTCATACTTCAGTTTGTTCTCAAAAATATGTTTTGTGATCTGGCCAATGGTTACGAAATGATGAAATCAGCAATAATAATCATTACCACAACCTTTCTAAAGAACTGAATCTTCAGACACAAGTGAAAATATTGTGGTCATCGAGACCGCCTGTGAGAACTGCTCAATAAGTTGTTGTGTTTGTAAGGCCTCTAACAGTTCATGCTTTGTTTCCATAGACATTATGCAACCTTTTCTCATACACTCACACACACTCCTACACATCAAATACTCAATGTCCACAAGTATTCATGCATTCTTGCTGTCCCTTTCTTTAATGTACATATTATCCAAAAAAATTCAACAAAAATGCTACAGTTAAAACCTGTTCATTTTTAAAATAAGTTACCTGACATTGTAAAATGATGAAAATTTATATTAGGTTCACTAATACAACACATTTCATTTTTGGTTAAAATGATTAATTATCTTATAATTGATGGTGCTAATCTATAGCCTATTACATTCAACATTACAATGCATGTAATTTCACAGAAAAACATTCCTTAGAGTAAATATCACCTTTTATAATATATTATTTATCTATTTATATTTCTTCTTATTTTTTTTATCAGTTACGTACATTTGACAAATTACTTTAATGCCTCCCATATTGCCTGAAACATTGTTGCCTTATCTTGAATTTCTGGCAATCCCAGCTGCCAGGGTTTCTGTAGAGCAGCTGTACTGCCCAACAGCAACTGTGATCATTCATTCTTCTTATTCTACTCTCTTTCATTCATGTACTCTATGAACCCATCCAATGGTCAGAGCAAAACAGCTGTTGTGTGTCACTCCAAGTTATTAGGTAGCAGCACCCAGAATAGTATGAAGATAGACTCTCGCAACACCTTTTAAGCTCTTCTATTTAGTTTGCAAGGAGATTGAACACATCTGGAGCACTTTACTGAAATCCTCAAGCTTGGTTAGTACTTAATCCACAGAGTTTGAAACTTGCATGTAGTGAGCTTCTGAACTAACACCACATGTTGTGACTTACTTGTGATTACTTTGTTCTTTGCATGAGAGTTTTAAATTAGTGAAGTTTATTGCTCATACTTAGAGTTTGTTATTTGAACAAGCTCCAGCATTAAACTTCATGGTGTGTGTTGTTCTGCAGCGTTTGTCCTTCAGACGTGAGGTCTTGTTGAGGAAAGCTGTGTTTGGCTAACAATGTCCACCTGGGGAACCATTCGAGTCTTGGGCATGGACTCTTTTGACTTTTGCAACACACACACACACACACACACACACACACACACACACACACACACACACACACACACACACACACACACACACACACACACACACACACACACACACACACACACACACTCTCAAAACCACTCAGAACACACCAACATCAGCATAGCAACTAGTGGTGGGCGATATAGCCTCAAAATCATATCACAATATTTCAAGAATATTTGCAATCATGATATTATGACAATATAGAAAAAAAACATGGAACAACATTTTATTGGTGATTGCAGCTGGCAGGCTGGCAGGCAAAATCAAAGACATTTTCCATCCTTTTCCAATGAGCTTCAGTCATCGATTACAGACTATCTAATCCGAAGTGTAAATCTAGTGTCATAAGGTGGCAGCAGCAGCTGTGTGTTCGACTTAAAGCAGACCGATCGGTATACCATTAAAATACTGCAAGACTGTCTTGCCTCTTATTTACATTGGATGCATCTGCGGCGCATTACGGCTCTGATGCGGCCACTGGAGATGATCGTGGCCACTCTACTCAATGCTTGTTTTTACACCAGCTGGCAGCCATGCTGCGGCACATTTCAGAAGCGGCTCTCTGTGCTGCTTTGCTAAAGATAGGCGCCTCGTCTATTCTTGGCAGTAAGAGTTTGTGCTCGAATTTGCTCTAGAACTGCTCTCGCTATACTTTGATGTCTTACATCGATCAGTCTGAGCAGTGCTGCTTCAAGTCGAACACCTATTGGGTTTGTGGTGTTGTTGTTGTTATTGCAACAACACTTTTTTTATCATATAACAATTTATATTGGAATTATTATAAATGATATAATATGGCACACCCCTAGTAGCAACACACTCACAATCACTCAGAACACCCCAGCAACCGCACAACAACACACTCAGAACACAACCACTCAAAACATCTCAGCAACTTACTTAAGACACTCCACTCACATTTTCTATAAATGTAAAAATCTAGTTTGCATCAGTCATGACCAAAGAATGTCAGTGGGTATAGAGGAATGACATGAATAAAAAAAGGAATGGACTTTCTCAACAATCAGAGTACAGTGCTGGCAGCAGTTTTCAGAGAAGAGAGAGAATGTCAGAATGCATGAGGTCTGTGTACACACTACAGCAGCTAGAGAACACATGCTACAGACTGTGAGATGATGCATGTTTCACAAAACTTATTGAGCAACTGTGGTCAAATATGACTTAACATCTAAAAGAATGTTATGAATAAGGCGGCTGATTAAGAAAAGCAGAAGTGTGTCTGGCTGGCACACAAAGGATGCGAGTCTCACCTGAGGAGTTGATCGGCAGGAGTGAGACTCATGCTGTATTTGGTCGGGGTTGTAGATCCACCGGCTGCAGAGAGTGTTACGAACTGCTGAAGGAACTCACAAGACTGCCATTCCATTGGGTTTTGCTTCTCCGGAGAAAATGCTGCCTCCCAAGGAACTTTTCCCTGCAAGTCATGGAGAGAATGCCTCGGATCTGCCGATCTTGTTTACTTTATTCATGTGTCGGGAAACGCAGACAAGGGGGCTACTCAGTTCATTTAGTTATGCTGGTATGAAAACCTTATCGTTTTTTTGAAAATCGTACTCTGTCCATTGTATTTTTTTGTTTTGTTTTATTGTATACCCCCCCCCCCCACACACACACATACACAAAAAAACAAAACAAACAAACAAAAAACAGACATGTCATTACAAGTCACTCATCTCATTTACTGATTATTCACACAACATTGACAAACAAAACCATGGCCACTATCCCTCCTTCACCATCAACCTCTGTGGAAATTGAACCACCCCAGACATAGCAACTGCATTACCAACAGAGTTAGTAAATATGGAAAATACAGCATGTATAAGCAAATCTAAATGGATAACTGGAGTGCATCCCAGAAGCCCTGCAATGTGGGCAAGTCTTCCTAAACCTGATATTGAGCCAGTGATCGACTGACAGCACGAATATCTCAATGAATCAAAACTCAATGTGTCCTTTGACTATAAAATAACAAAGTCAGCTAACCTGAGCAGCTTGATGGTTATTGATGCTTCATTCTGGATCCATTGCTGTTGTCTGTCTAGGATGGAGGATCAGGACAGGGTCAGTCAGGCCTCCAGCAGTGCCACAGTGTCCTTTCTGCCGATCAGAGACAAGGTGAATCACATACACATATGGACAAACACACACGACTACATATTTCAAACCCACTGACTGTGTGATCATATACGTCCAGTGTCATGAAAAAGTGCAGACATTTGGAAAGAGATGTCAAGCGGCGAAGAGAGACCCCAACTGTCCTGTGGTGATCAGAGGATGGCTGTATAAGAGGGTAACGATTGGAGCACAATACTGACCATCTGTGTGTGTGTGTGTGTGTGTGTGTGTGTGTCTATGGCAGCATCACCTGATAATAAGAAATATTTGACATTTTATATCTTTTTTACTTCAAATCCCAAGTTTTTATTTCAGATGTAATGTTTGTATATTGGTTTCATATATGAAAAATTTATAAAAAAAATATTTACTAATATTTAATATTTATAAAATGAAATAATTAAAGTTCTATAGAAATATATAAAAAAGACAAAACCACATTACAAAATAACTAAAAATTAAAAAAATAAAATTATAAAAATCTAATTCAAAATATCATACTATAATAAATACTATAATAAATAAATACTATAATAGCATATACATACTATAACAACATATTTTAGCCAATATCATTCATTTTTAAAGCAAAAAAAAAATTATCTATTTTAAGAGATTTACTGACCTTTACTGTCTTATTTGTATTTAATTTCCACCAACCTTTAAATTTTATTTTATTTTTTTACTTTAAGCCCCACAATAAATAAATGAAGCAATAATAATATATTTATTTATTTTTTATATTGTAAACATGGTATTCCTACAAACATAAGTGCATTTAAAAATTGTATGATCATAACTGTCTTTTTCTGTAGGACAGCACTGGACTGAAATTGTGGAAAAGAAGATGGTTTGTTCTCTCCAATTACTGTCTCTATTATTACAAAGGTAAAACAAATTCTATGTGATTGTCTTATCTATATATTTGACTTGAATTAAATGTTTTAAAGTGCAATCTGTTTTCATTTAAAAAAATAATGAAATTATAATTTTTCTCTTTAGATATTTAACTCTTATTCCTTGAAACCCCTCTTTAATCCTGTGTCTCCAGACAGCCGTGAGGACTCTGTTCTGGGCAGTATTCCTCTTCCCAGCTACAGGATCCTCTACTGCTCCCCTAGAGAGTGCAGGAACCGGAAATATGCATTCAAGGTGAGAGTGAACGTCTTTTGGAGCCCCATGAATCTAAATGTTCATATTGTCTCATTGTACACTTGTGCGTGTAGGTTGTTCATGAGGGGATGCGGCCGTACATCATGAGCGCTGAAACCCAGGAGGACATGTTGGGTTGGGTCAGGGCTCTCAGCCAATCAGCAAGCATGGAGGTTGATGACATCATCAACAGGTGAACCTGAGCTCTCGATCTAAAATCACTCCACTTGTATGGAATCTGCTATTTACTTTAATATCTCTTCTTCTTTAGACGCTGTGCAAGTTTTCAGGACTTCACTCAGATGGGCGATAATGCTGAAACCATGGAGCTCCAGCACACGGCCATGTTTCCTCAACGAAACGCCCAGAGCACAACAAAACTGAGCAGGGTACAGACAGAACCGAATCTAATGGATCAAGACATGATGAGAATTAAAATGAAGACACCAGAGCTGAGAGGAAGACATGAGAGCATACCAATGTAAATGATCTGTGATGCTTCAGATTGATGATGCATTGAAAGAGTCTTCATAGCATTTTTCTACTTATTATATATAACTTACACATTTGGTAGCATTTAAATTGAAGTTAGTCAAGTTCAATCATGGTCTCTTGTGCCAAAACAGCATAATTTAGCTTTGGATTACCATCTAATAGTCATCTGTTGTTGTTGTTACTGCCCTCTTAAGAACTCTCTATACAAATTAATTTGTTTAAACTAGTTAGTGTTAAACCAGATGAGAACCCTTTCTATGTAATCTCTTTCCATAAATAACAAGGCTTTTCCACTTGGTCCATTATCAGTGGTGCCATCATGTTCTTCAATAACAGCCTCTTTGCAAATACCTGCAAGTTGCAACCCATTCTGACAGATTCACAAAACAATCCACAAAGCATTAAGCTTAGCTCTCTTTCTCTCTGTCAGCGCACCTGAAGCTACTGAGCGGTCTCAGAGTTTTCTGAATGCAGATGAAGAACCTTTTTGCTTCCTTCATCCGAAAGCAGCCTTTAAGCAGCCTCCATTTCCCAGAGAGCATCATGGGTCACCGTGCCATAGTAATATGGGCAGAGCGGATGGTTGGCACATGGATAACTGCTCGAGTGCTCCAATGTCACCCTGCATCTACACAGAGAGGGGACATCTGCTCGACAAGGTGGGAATTAGGTATATACTGTATGCAAAAGTGCTGATACTGTGCAAAAATACACATTTCTTTAACTTAACTGTCTGGCTGTGTTTCAGTCCGAGTTTCCATGTTCTGTGTGCTACTGTTCCAACTACCAAACAGCAGAACACACGCCAATGTGCAAGGTAAGACAAATCTGTAAAAAAATATATATATATTATCAGTGATTCAAAGTAAATTTTCCATGCAATACAGTAAATACAAAATTCCTCATTTTTGATTGGACATCTGTTTAGTTTCTGCAAAACGGATTTTTTAAACAGTTTGAAAAGACAATTTTGTAACACTATCATGTGGTCTCGTCATTTTACATATTGCTTTAAAAAGTTACAGTAAAGCCACAGATAGGCACAGTTTATTCGATTTTTTAATGCAATTTTTTTTTCAGCCATGAATCAACATACAAATGTCATTTAGAACATGATGTATAAGTCACTGAAATTGCATTTTCAAGACAAGATTAATGGAGCGTTTTACAAGAAAATAATATTTCATTTAACTTAAAAATTTCAAGGTGTTACAAGGTGTGAAAATGGTTTCTACACTAATTTTACACCATTATTAACTACTTTATGTTGCTCCAGGCAGGTAAATCAGACGTCGTCATGGAGAGAGAAATACAACCAATCAGAGATCTGGAAAATGATACAGATGTGAGTGCACTATGTGTGTGTTTGTGAGAATTCATAATAATTCTTTGGGGCTTGAAATAATCAAGATGGAGGTTATAAGAGGAGGTATGATTTTGTACGAAATGCACCTTTTTTCACATTTCACATTTTCACGAATCCAGCCAGTTTAGTATCTTATTAATATACTATTACAGTTTTTATTAATATTTTGAATTTTTATTTATATTAAAAAAGTTTTAGTAATTTTGTTGTCTTTGTCATTTTTGGTTTAAAATAATACAAAAAACGTTGTACTAATTTTAGTACTTCAACTTAAAACTTAACGAAAATGAGAAATGTCAAAGCTAAAAACAGAAATAATTTGTTTCTGTTTTTTCCATTTTATTCATTTTAATAGTTTAACTGTAATACCCCTGATCCAGATCCTAGAGCTTGTGTCAGGCTGTGCCTCCTTGTCTTCTTGTCGTTCAGGTGGTCCTCACTCGTCTGTGTGGTTGTGATAAACTGCTGCTGTCTGTCTCTATGCAGCTGGCTCAGTTACAGGCAGATAAGGTTCGTCACACAAACAGATCATACACTGAAAGCATGCATATAAAACACCTCACAAGCATTCCTGCCTGATCTCTCCTTTTCTTTAGAAAAGCATTGAGTATGCTTTAGAAATCAAATGGCTGGGGATGGAAGACAGACTTCCTGGAGAGCAGGAAGTATCCCAGAAGGCTTTGCTTCAGGAGGAGCTGGTTACACTCAGAGCCAGAATATGTGATTTGTCATCGGTACAGTACTGTGTGTATGTGTGTGCTAGGGTTGCACGATTAACATAGCAATACGACTTAGTGAGATAAATTGCAAAGGCTGTGTGTTTCAGAGTGAAGCACAGCACTGTGTTCATTTACACGCAAGCAGCTCATGAGTCACAAGCTTGAGTCATTTTAACCCTTTAACTGTCACCCTGTCCCGTATACGGGACGCCTACATTTACTTCACTATATTACAATTAAATCTAATCTAATCTTGGCAAACTATATATCGTCTCCCAAATATATATTTTACCAATGTTTTTTGTTAAAAATTATGTAGGAAAAGTAATAGATTAATTTATGACAAGAGTGCACCCTCAAAAAACAGGAGTTTTGACCTTTGTTTAAAAAAAGACTTCTTTGTTGCCTTTTTCTCTAGCACATTTTAGAAATCATTAGAAATTATATATCAACTAAAAACTTAAAATCTCAAATATAATCCTTTGATACCCATTTTAAAATCCGACATTGCATTACCATAATTGCTTGTAAATTGTACATCAATATCATGTTACAAAATGTTTTCATTCATGAATTATAAAAATGTAAGTTTGAATTCGTGCACTGTAAAGTCTATATTCAAAAATGTGAGTTACAATTAAGGGTTAACGTGCATTTGAGAACGCAACGTGAGCCAACCATCTTCCCAAACTTGTAATGAGCAGCACTTATCAACAAGAGATGCTTTAAGGGCTCCCGGCAGTTTTTATCAAAATAAAGCTTGATGGTTTAACATTTGAACAGATGAAGTTAAGACAGCCATAAATATTAGTATTGTAAGCTTAGAGTTGTAAAATAAAATTTAATTATTTTTCTTAAATACTTAATGGTGAAACATTACTATATATATATTTTTTTGTTTTTATTTAGTGATTTTAATATTTCTATTTAGCACTACTCCTATTAATTATTATTATTAATACAATTCACGCAGCACTATTTTATGCTTATCGTCAAGCCCTGTGTATATTTTGTACGTATTTAATTTCGTTTTGGCAAGTATTTAATTATCTTAGACAGAGAAATAAATGTTAATTCATGCAACAGAGATTATACAATTAAGTGTTTTTACGCTGTTAAACTATCAGTTTGTTATATCTGCATTTTATAGCCAATGTTGATTGTTTTAAATTGAACATAAATCGAACGAAATCTAACATAGTGTATATGCATAATTCCATGCATGTTATTAATGTATGAATCAGAGCTACTAAAGCAATGCCTCTTTTCTTCAGGAGATGGACAAATTGTGGAGTGATTATGAAAGGATGGAGAGTGAGCTGTCCGTTTTCCATTCTCACCTCCAACACATCCTTCACTTTGGATCACCGCAGGTAATGCACACAAACACTTAAGTGACGCTCTGCTTAGTGGTTAAAGATATGGACCAGTAATCAAATGTTTTAAGGTTGAAAGTCACTTTGGATAAATGCATCTGCTAAATGACTACTTGAAGAATTCAATCCAAACTCTATAACAGGAGCAGATTCAGGCACAGAGGCAGCTCTGGATGATGGAGGATATCTTGTGCGGTTTGAGGGTGAACAAGAACCGCTTTATGGCCTTACTGGGTCTACAGAGGCAGTGTGGTGAGTAAATGTATCAGTCTGTGTCAAAGTGCATTAATTTTAGTGTGCATACCTAAATAGTCCTCTCATTCCATCCTCCAGTTCCTCAACCAAAACCTGTTTCCTACTGTGAGGGCGAGTTAGGAGGCCTCAACATGGTAATGAGATGCACTTAACAATGAATTTGCCTCAAATCACCAATTCTTAATAAAAAAAAAATAACGTTTTGTAGCTTAATCATTGTAAATTCTTGAACTGAACCAGAAAACTCTTGTGTCTTAACCAGTAGACCACATCACTGTTAAATTGCTACCAAATTGCCTTGGAGCAACTTGTGTTTAATGGCACACATGCAGAATTATGAGGGACTGTAAAATTTTAATCTACAATTTATCAGCTACCAGCCTTATTGTTTAACCACTTTAGTAACTTTAGTAAAGGGTATCATTTAATTTATTTTAATAAAATTTTATTTTTTTTACTAAAATTGTTTTAATAAAGATACTGAATTGGATCAGCACAGACCTGATTAGCCTGGAAAATGTCACACTAGTGCTGTCAAACGATTAATCTCATCCAAAATAAAAGTTTGTGTTTATAATATAGAGTATGTGAGTCTACTGTGTATATTTAATATTTATATATAAACACACACACACACACATATACTGTGTGAACTTTTATTCTGGATGTGATCAATCATTTGACAGCCCTATTTTACACTAATGTTTTGAGTATAAATATACATAAGTTAAATAAGAAAACATATTCATATTTTGAAAAACTATGAGCATTTTAGCAAAATAAATAAAGAAAATGTGCTAAAATGCTATACAAGTAAATTTGCATTCTATTGCACTGAAAAAATTTCTTTCCAGGTTTATACATGGGTCAAAGACGCTAAGATCTCCATCAAAAGATATTTATAAAAGTAATTTTATGTCCATAGAAAGCACCTTAAATGGTTTCAAATAAGTTTTTGGAGAATAAAATGTCAAACTTTGGTTTAAATAATGTTACATTGTCATTCACCATATTTTTGTAAAAATTCAAACAACATGCTTATTCTGACTTACATATTAAAACAAATAAAAGAATAAGGGAGCATACTGAATTGTATTGTGTTTTAAATGAGTAAAAAATTCTTAATAACCAATGGGCAAAACCTAGGATAGTGGCAAATTTAAAACATGTAACTAATTAGTATTTGGTTTGAAAGTAATTAGTCTTTTAATATGTCATAAATTGATTTTTGTTGTAAATATGCCTGACAAGATTGTTACACTGAATACAGTTTTAGTGGGTGTCTTCTGTAAACCAGGGAAAAATTATATTTATGTTTTGCTCAGAAAAACAAAAATTGCAATTAAATTAAACAGAAAACTTTTACATTGGGAAAAACAACAATAATTTAAAGCAGTATTTCACTAACTGTTTCTTACTTGAACCCGTACTGCTAACTTATAACTTTATATACTATAAAATAAATAGTTTCTAGATAATATATTAATAATTTACCGCTGTATTTCAGGAAAGGGGTCCCTCACAATGGGTTCATCATATTTGGGGGTCCTTGGCATTAAAAGGTTTGATGTAAAGATGATACCTTTCTTTTCTCTCATGTAAAAGGAGTATGTGACTGAAGCGGAGCAGCAGGACTACATGAAGATTCACCAGAGTTATAAGAAATGGACCCATGAGAGTCCTGCCGACAGCAGAACAAGCACCGAACACGAAGCCTCACATGAACCGCTGCGTCTGACACGTGTTGTGACATCAACACTTCCGACGTCACTAATCGCAGAGCGCATTTTTGTGGACGACCCCTATTCTGAGCCGTCCCATCAAATCACACTGCAGTCAGGACTGAGGAGCAGCCAGAGGAGCACGGCAAAGAAACCCAGCACAACTCTGCATGAGACAGCCGACAAAAACAGACACTTACACTGGGCCGACGGACTGGGAGAGATGCAACAAAAAATACCAGAACAAAATCTCAACTGCAGAGCCAGAGAGAAAGCACTGGCTGACAGAAAGACCTGGACAAACTATCAGCAAGAGGTGAGATTTGGCAAATTTAAAATGATTTCTGAAGGATCAGAAAAGTAATGATGCTGAAAATTCAGCTTTGCATTAAATGAGTAAATTACATTTTTAAATATATACAAATAGAAAACAGTTATTTAAGTTGCAGTAATATTTCACAAAAATTGAACATCAGAATTTTAATCTTTAAAAATGAATACCGCATGGTACCAAACTCCAGAGCCTGCTGGGTAACATTGTTAAATCTCAAACAAAATGACCCAGATTGCAATCAATATAAATATGGATGATTATGTGCATGTGTGCATGAATGCATGTTACAGCTCGAGCCTGGAGCCTTGTGCCTTACAAACTCTGAGTCTGACTGCGATACTGCTGTGAGCTCTCAGAAACACCAAACTAAACCCAGACATATGGATAAAAGAGACAGAAGCACGAGGTATGGACATTTACACAATCAGTGTGTCAATTCAGTCAATATACTGCATAAAAAGTTAAATTGACCATAATAAAAGATATATATGCATGAATACAAATACCCTATGCATGGTTAAAATTTAAATAGATGGTAATAAAATATATATTTGCATGAATTCAAATATCCTGCATGGTTTCAAAGTTGCACTCAATCTTTAATTTCTCTTGTGCACTTTAGGTCATGCATGTTATTTGTTTGTGCATGTCTTTAAATCTGTAGCTTTGTGCCTTAATTGCTTTTGAGAAACACCACATTTTAATTCAGTCTGAGTTTTGTTTTAATAGATGAATAACTAATTTATTCTACTGTTGTAAAGTCTCAGTTTCTCCCTTGTTGATACTACAGTACGTACATTCTTCTGAAAATGGTTCATTCTCTTCTTTCAGTTCCGCCAGAGGGCACTTCATAGACGACATTCATCCCTTGAAACTCATTACAGCCAGTGACAAAGAGACAGATGTCCAGAAGTACACAGCAGGTACAGTACATGCATTTGCTGAATATGCAGTCACAACATGCATGCGTATTTTGAACATTCGGATGGAATTTTGAAAAAAGTCAAAGTCAAAGTCACCTTTATTTATATAGCGCTTTTAAACAAAATACATTGCGTCAAAGCAACTGAACAACATTCATTAGGAAAACAGTGTCAATAATGCAAAAATGATAGTTAAAGGCAGTTCATCATTGAATTCAGTGATGTCATCTCTGTTCAGTTAAATAGTGTCTGTGCATTTATTTGCAAATCAAGTCAACGATATCGCTGTAGATGAAGTGACCCCAACTAAGCAAGCCAGAGGCGACAGCGGCAAGGAACCGAAACTCCATCGGTGACAGAATGGAGAAAAAAACCTTGGGAGAAACCAGGCTCAGTAGGGGGGCCAGTTCTCCTCTGACCAGACGAAACCAGTAGTTCAATTCCAGGCTGCAGCAAAGTCAGATTGTGCAGAAGAATCATCTGTTTCCTGTGGTCTTGTCCTAGTGCTCCTCTGAGACAAGGTCTTTACAGGGGATCTGTATCTGGGGCTCTAGTTGTCCTGGTCTCCGCTGTCTTTCAGGGATGTAGAGGTCCTTTCTAGGTGCTGATCCAGCATCTGGTCTGGATACGTACTGGATCCGGGTGACTGCAGTGACCCTCTGATCTGGACACAGACTGGATCTGGTGGCCACGGTGACCTCGGAACAAGAGAGAAACAGACAAATATTAGCGTAGATGCCATTCTTCTAATGATGTAGCAAGTACATCGGGTGTTATGGGAAGTGTTTCCCGTTTTGCCTAATTAATGCAGCCTAAAAATCCTTTAACGGATTTGGATACTAAAAGCATATCAGTATGTTATGTGTAAGCCAGGTTGAAGAGATGGGTCTTTAATCTAGATTTAAACTGCAAGAGTGTGTCTGCCTCCCGAACAATGTTAGGTAGGTTATTCCAGAGTTTGGGCGCCAAATAGGAAAAGGATCTGCCGTCTGCGGTTGATTTTGATATTCTAGGTATTATCAAATTGCCTGAGTTTTGAGAACGTAGCGGACGTAGAGGATTATAATGTAAAAGGAGCTCATTCAAATACTGAGGTGCTAAACCATTCAGGGCTTTATAAGTAATAAGCAATATTTTAAAATCTATGCGATGCTTGATAGGGAGCCAGTGCAGTGTTGACAGGACCGGGCTAATATGGTCATACTTCCTGGTTCTAGTAAGAACTCTTGCTGCTGCATTTTGGACTAGCTGTAGTTTGTTTACTAAGCGTGCAGAACAACCACCCAATAAAGCATTACAATAATCTAACCTTGAGGTCATAAATGCATGGATTAACATTTCTGCATTTGACATTGAGAGCATAGGCCGTAATTTAGATATATTTTTGAGATGGAAAAATGCAGTTTTACAAATGCTAGAAACATGGCACAGAATTGACAGAGCAACCATCAAGTCTTAGACACTGTTCTAGGTTATTACAAGCAGAGTTTTTAGGTCCTATAATTAACACCTCTGTTTTTTCAGAATTTAGCAGTAAGAAATTACTCGTCATCCAGTGTTTTATATCGACTATGCAATCCATTAGGAACAATTAATATTAATAATACAACAAAATGCTCAATGAAAAATCTAAATAATACTCACACAGCCTTTTTAATATTTCAAGTACTACTTGAAGTCATTTCGGCATCTTTAGTATCACCTGTATCAAAATTTGCAAAGCAAAGGATTTCACCTCAACGCACAAGCAATTGTTTAATAATACAATCCTGTCATGTTTTTCTTCTCTTCCAGATTCTGCTATTGTAAACTTGAGTAATGGTCACAGCAGTGATAGAGGCAGATTTAAAAGCCACAGGAATGAGTCGGCCAACCCAATAATGTCACAATGTGTTGATGCAAAAGTGCACAATGAAGTCAAGGACAAAAAATCACAACAGTCATCTCGGGATGACATCATCGTCATAGAAAGCCACTCCATCAATCATATTTCAACTCTTACGGTGTTTAAAGGACATCAGGGAAACAATCAAATGCACAAATCTCATAAAAAGAACAGACAAAAATATTCAGTCTCCGCTAACATTAAATCTGAGTGTTTTCCGTCAAATAACCAACAGTGTGAGTTAGTTCCTGTCTGTGTTCATGATGCAAAACCTCAAGAATCTCTCCTTCCAGTGGAGAATCAACAACTAGACCAGGGACCCAATCAAATGCCTGATAAACCGGTTGGAAGAAACTGTGGGCGGAGCCAAAGTCCCAAAACAATGGCACATCTTTGCCAAGCTTATGGAATACAAGAAATGCCCAATCAATCGGCCAAGTCTGACCAATCCAAACCAGAGCTATGCGTTTATGAGGAAATCCAGTTTAGCCCACCAAGATCAGAAGATGTTGAAGAGAACCAGAAGAATCAAACCAGTGGAGATGAAACACAACCATCAAACCTCACTGTAAACGAGTCTGGACCGACCCACACTGAGGTCAAGAGGGAGTACAGAACCAAAAATACAGAGAAAAGTCAACCAGGAAGTGATGTTTCGTGCAATAGAGGGAAAAAGTTGCAAGTTTACAGCTCCTTAAAGAAAAGCTCAGTAATAAATCATAATGTCCAGGACTGCCGGCCACGGATAACCATGCTCAGCACCAGCCTGTAGATTAAAGAGGGGCTGCAGAAAGTGTGAGTGAATGAGGCTATAAGACACAAAGACAGAAGACGATGAATATCTGAATTGAATAGATAGTAAATGGTAAGTTAAAGTGTTAATCTACGGAATTAAAATTGCCTTCATAAAAGCTTCAATCCTTAATGGAATACAATCATATCATGCTCATGTCTGTGTGTGGAGATCCTGTTTAATTAGGGATGAAGAAAACTATATTTTCATGTCGAACTGCAGTTTTAGTTGAGAATGGGTGACATTGGTGCTGTGGTTATTTTGTGTCATTTAAAAACTGTCAGGAGAAGAATTCATCATTTTTTTTTACATGCATATTAAATTTATTTGAATACTATCTGCTAATATAATATCTATACTATCTAATATAATATCTGCATACAAACTCTTAAGGTAATTAATTGACTATTTCTACATGTGCATTAAGTTATCAGCTTTGTTATGTGTTTGACCAATGATAGTCTCATATTGTAAACACATCTGTGGCTTATTAATGGCTTTCTGTGATTTTGCCAAGTCAGACAATGCTCCTGGATCAACATCCTAGTTAGACTTCCTATAAACAGACAGATTTTAAAGTTATCAGTTAGATAAAATTTTGGTCCAGAAACAAATAAAAGTTGATGATCCAGGAAAATGTTCAACATGGCAAAAGTCATAATAATATATTAGAAGTGATTTAATAAAATAACTTTGTACTTTCATTGCAGTGTTATGTGATGCTGTTTTTGTTGTTTTCCAATTAAACCATCTCATGTTTTGATCCTACTGATTATTTTATTATTGTATTTAACAACAGGAAACCCAGGGACACACTATGCTAACATGTAAATATAACACTCTGATCTGGATATAATATGACATGCATAGGAAACGTTGGCTCAAAATTGTGAGGATTCACTCAGCTCAAAAACAAATGAAAGTTTCGTCATCCTTTACTCAACCTTGTGTTAATACATATGATTTACTTTCTTCTGAAGAACACAAAATACGTTTAGTAGAATGTTCAAACTGCTCCTTTTCCATAAAAAGGCCACTGGTTACGATTGTCAAGGCCCAGAACTGAAGAAAGTATCCTAAAAATAACATTATAATAGTAGTCCACACGACTTGTGCGCTATTACTTACTGAAGCCGAGTGTAAGAAACACAAGAAAAATCTTAAAATCTCCTGAATGTCCTTGCGGGTGATTATAAACAGATATCAAACAAATTAGCTGTGATTAAAGTTACATTTCTGATCTGAGATTTTGAATCTCAGTGACTTTTTTCACCTGAGTGACTCGGAGCACTTTTGAATCTGTTCACAAGGAACAGACTTGTTTTATTTACTTTCTTGCTTATTTATTATCCACAAGACTATACATTATATGCACTTGTACAAATTGTAGTACACAGCACATAGGTACTTTTGGTTTAGTATTTACACATTTTATAAATTATTAGATGACATTACAAGCCTCTTCTCTCTATTAGTCAAACTCAATTTATAGAATAACGACCCAGACAGCAAGCAGTTTCGGCCCAGATCCGGCCCACATCTGGCCTGCATGGATTTCACGCGTGCCAGATGTGGTCCGGATCTGGGCCAACACTATGTTGCTGTCTTGGGAGTCAAACTGTGAAACAATGTTAAAAGCATATTTGCATTTATGATTGTGTAAATGCAGGTGTTTTCATGGTCTACTGACTTGTTTTTATTTTATTTTAATTTTTTTAATGAGCTAGACCCGATTCAATGAATGGCAAGAAACTAAAATGAAACAAAAAGGGAAACAAATGAACAATTATTTTAATAAAGTCGCACATGTAGGCTTGTGTGAAGCACACAAAGCAGAGCAGATGCCGCTGAGAGCAACTGAAGCTGGATGTGGAGAATGAAGGAGTCGCTCATGTGCTGTTAGTCTCTGTGTGAGACACGAGTGAGAAGAGCAGCAGATCTACTCTGAACACTGCTGTCTCGTCACGTGTCCAGTGAGCGCAGGCTGGCCGCTCCGTGTGGCCTCACAGCTCACTGAGACGCTCTCCATCCACTCCTGCTCAGAGAGAGTCAGGCTGCTCCAGCTGTACAGACCGTCCTTCTCCAGGAGCCCAGCGCTGCTCTCCTGAGACCTGCTGCTCCCGTCCACCTTCCAGCTCAGGCTCCAGTCTGACGGGAAGCCCTCGCTGGCCACACACACCAGTGTCGCTGTCTTCTTTGAGGAGATCTCTGCACTGGAGGGCGGCAGGACGCTCACTTTAGGACGAGTGAAGCCTGACAAACACACAAGAGTCAACTCAATCAAGAAGAAACCATCTCTCTCCTTTCAGCTTCAGAAAAATATATGAACAATTAATACAGTGATTGACTTATTAAACTGCAAGTGACCTGAATTAAGTTTTAAAAAGTGTGTGATCACCAAAGCAATGAAAGTTTGGTTAAATATATTGATCTAAAGTGTCATTTTCATTCGCAACTTGAATGTACGTCAAGTTGCCAAGTCATGTAGGTCAATATAACTTTTGTCTAGTATGTTATAACTTTTTATTATAACAATTAAGCATCCATAATTTCCAGTTTGAAAATATCTGCAGGCTTTACTTCAACACACTAATCTGAAAATTTCAGTTTAATTTCTGTCTTAAATTTTCAAGTAAATCAAAGTGGTGCCAAAATGCTAAACTATTGTACATTTTATTTCAATGCAAATTTGCGAATGTGCAAATTTTTAACCATTTAGAATTTAATTATCAATGATGAAAAAAGAGCCGAAGCACTAAAAACTCACAAAATCAAGTTGAAATAACAGAAATGATTATAGTGCACTGGATGAAAACAGTGACTGTCTTCAGGTAAATGATGTGGAGTGTGTTTGCATATTGTTCAGATGCTTCAGTGCTCTGAGAGTGTTTATAGTGCTGTGAGTTTAACACTTCATCACTGACACACACAACAATCTTCATCAACATGACCTTCATCATCATCTGGACACTTTTATTCTGCTTCGTACTACAAGGTGACTAGTATGTATATCTGAAAATCAATTGAAGTATATATTTTATGTATATTACACAGCTTAAAATATGGCAAAATAATTTATGGACTCTAAAAATTTTGTTTTTCAGTGTCTAGAGCAGCTGAGATCACAGTCACTCAGAATCCATCAGTGAAAACTGTCACACCAGGAGAAAATGTTGTGATGAGCTGCAAACTCAGTAAACATTCAACCTGCGGCCCACCCTGTGTGGCCTGGTACTTACAGAAACCTGGAGAAGCTCTTAAACTCCTGATTTATGATGCAAGCAGCCGCACGTCAGGAACTCCATCTAGATTCAGTGGCAGTGGATCTCACAGTGATTATACTCTGACCATCAGTGGAGTCCAGACTGAAGATGCTGGACATTATTACTGTCAGAGTTACTACTGGATGAACAGTAAAAATGTGTTCACACAGTGATAAAGAGCCGTACAAAAACCTGTTTCAGTCAGAGTCACAGTTACTGAACTCAAACACTACCACTCACTACTGACACACAGAGACCAAACACAGAACTACACATGTTAAAAAAACTGAAATCAGATGTATTCTATGTGACAATGATTTGGTCAGTGACAAACAGGTTTGGCTTGGTTGAGAATATCAACTGATATGAATCAAAAAAAAAAACTATGGTGCCATATTTCTCAGGACCAGTGTTGTAGTTTTTGTGTTTTGTTTAGATTATGTTCCTGTTGCGTTAACAAGCGCAAGGTTGTGGGTTTGGTTCCCAGGGAACACATGTTAGGTAAAATTGTTAGCTTGAATGCTAAAAGCGTCTGCTAAATGTCATATCACCTTTTCCTCCCAGACTCCATTCCCCATAATGCTTTGCCCAGACTCATCAATGATTTCATTCAGCTGTTGTTCAGTTCATTGTCAATATAAGTACAACAGTAAGTACATACAGTACAGTGCAACAAATACTGCATTTGGTTCCTCACTTAAGTCTCAGAGCAGTTACATAATATAAATCTCTTCTGCTCTCCATGCACTCCATTTTTCAAACCATGATATGTATTTTTATCATTCTTATTTTTCTTCTTTCTTATGCATTCATATATATCCAAAAACAGCGGGACATAAATATGTTGCTGTTGAATAGTATATTTTTCTTCTAGTCAAATGTCTGAGTACAGTTCATTAAGTTCATAAGTGGTATAAGTCTTATAAACTACCAAAAGTGAAGTGAAACTCTTTCAGTTCAGAGCGTTTAACCGATCAAACAGAGAAACTGTGAGTTTGAGCTGAAAACCAGATTTGCATTGACAGCTTTAGTGATTCTGATGATCTCAGAATAGAGCAGCTCCGTCTCCAGAGACCATGTTCAAACCCCAAGAGCTTCAGTTCACATTTACTGCTAAACACAGCTGTTCTCAACTATTACAATCCATCAACAGCAGCTGAAACTTTAGTGAAGGACTCTGAAGGAAGGACACACTGATCAATGATGCAGTCGGACACAAATGTAAGGCGTTCAGAAGCTTTATTGAATGAACAGCAATGGCAGCACATTGAAAGACTGCTTGAGTATTGAGCTGTAAATCAGGAGACTGCTGTGAATCCTGCTGCTCTTCACTGGAGAAACATCAGCACTCGGAGCTCTTGAGGAACGTGGTCTCCCGAGCAGCTCCGTCATGTGTTACTCTGCAGACGAAGCGCTCGCCGGCTTCCCAGCGTGCTTTGCTGAGGCTCAGGACGCTGCTGCGGCTGTAGCGTCCGTCCTGCTCGCTCTCTGCGCTGGTCTGAACCCCCTCGGTGACCTCTGACCCGTCCAGCATCCAGCTCACCTGCGCCCCCTGTGGAGAGTAAGAGCTGAGCAGACAGAGCAGTGCGGCTGAGTCTCCAGAGATCTGCAGAGAAGAGGGAGGCAGCAGAGACACGGAGGGCTTCACTGTGGGACGAGCTGAAACACACAAACACACACAACTCAAACTCACTCTTAGCATTCTGACTCTCATAGATTTAGATATGGTAATGCTGTAAAAATCATAAACATTTCATCGTTACTGTAGTTTGACCTCACTGCCTTCATTTACATATATACCAGATAGATGTTGTCCTACATGAAATCTCCATTAAATAAATGTTCACCAGTACATCTAAATTTAAATTGGTTTTCTGAAGCAAACATGATATACCATACAAATTACAAGAATTTGTTATTTTTCTGAATTAATGTGTTTAACATTTTAAATGATTGTCAAAATTATTTCGAAAGCAAATTCATGATCATTTAGAAAACAAATTAATATTATAATTCATATATTCATTGTTTTTTTAAAAGATCATACTCACAATCACAGTTATATGGAAATGCAGATTAAAAAAAAAAAGAATTAACTAAATTTATTTTGTCTGATGATGATGCCTACAAAATGTAAATTATTTTGTCCATATTATCAAACCTTTGTGTTATTTCAACCAATTAATTAATAAGCAATGATAAATAATAATAAGATGTGAAATTATTAATGTTAAGTGAGATAAAAAAAATATGATTTTAAATGGAAAAATATTAATATGTAGTTATAAAATAGCAGACAAAATCTTAATAAATGATTAAGCAATTAAATTCATCAAGAAATGTTGGAATTAATGAATAATTAATTCTAATACTAATAATTAATATTTTCTCACTTTATTCTTCTTTAACTTCAAAAACATTTTATAACAATTGTTGGCAAATGTTTGCTTAATATATTGAATAATAACATCATACATTTTAATGATAGAATTGAAGAGACTTACTGATCACCAGTTTAGTTCCTCCGCCAAAAGTCCACCACGGTGCTTCATTCTAGTGAAAGCGTCGTACAAAAACCTCCGTCACACTCAAATGAACACAAACTCCACGACACTCACACACACTGGTATGAGACTCAACAGCAGCTCTTCTCTACAGCAGCGATGGATTTTTCTAGAAAGCAACATAAAACGCTCATCTTAAATATAATAGACTAAAATCGTTTGTTTTTAAAATCGTCAGAAAGCGAGTGACCGACCAGCCCGCCACCTGAGCACCGGACACCGATTCCCCTTGCACTCAGCCGGCCGGCAAACAGGATCACGCAGCACCGAGGACGAGCACCGGACACTACTGGCACCTTCACGTTCACAACCACTAATAAACACACCCTCCGGGGCTTTAACCCTTTATCACAGCCTGCCGTGTGATTCTTCAGCCCGCGACAACGTGTACATTCAAAACTGTCTATTGTAATATACCTGCACATACAACTGTAAATTTGTATATTGTTATTCCTTATTTACTTTACTATTTACTATTATTATTTAATATTATCTATATTTTTGCTCTGTCGCTGTCATTGTGTTGCACTGCGGAAGTTTCTGTCATAAAAACAAATTCCTTGTATGTGTAAACATACCTGCCAATAAAGCTCATTCTGATTCTGATACAGTATCATAGATGAAATCAGATCTGGACATCAGAAATTAAATGCTCTCGGCATCAAAGTCTGAATGAAACTGATCATTAAAACAGTGTTTGCAGAGTGAAGAATGTTTCAAAATCAACGTTTTTATATCACTGTATCTCTGAAGAAAATTGACTGTCTTCAGAAAAACGTTATTGTCATTTTCATTTCATCTTGCATTTTCATGCCTGATAAAGCAGTTTTTGAGAGCGAAGCGCTGCTTTTTGAATAGCCAATATCAGGGAATCCTTTATTTTTCTGGATCACTGCTGTGCGAAGAGAGGCTTGGCTGCCAGGCAAGACATAGTATTAACTTGCTAGTTAATTAAATTTACTTAATTATTTTGCTAGTTATCAGAAATAAATTTCTTTATTTTACAAAAGCACAATGTAGATACTATGAGTGCACACAAAAGTACACCCTTTACATTTCCGTATGATGTAGTACTCTTATCTGTATGAGCAAAAATGATGGCGTTTAAGCAGCCATTTATAGCTGCACTTGCATTCCCTGATAGCACATGTAGGCTACATCACAGAGATGTTTGTTTTTGACATCTGCATTGATATCTGCAAGATATCTATAAGATTTTTCCAAATAGATGTCAAATAGACATTTAGAAGATGCCTCGACGATGTTTATGATTTAGCATTTATGTAAAACTGACATCTTAAAGAAGTTTATCAGATGTTTGTACACAGCGGATGCTTTCCAGATGAAGTGATCTTTACCAGACATCTTGCAGATGTGTGGGTGCTATAGGGTATGATTGATGGGTTTAACTACATTTTCACCTCAAACTCACAGTTTCACTGTTTGATCAGTTACACGATCCAAACTGTATCAGCTTCAATTCTACTCATGAGAAATGAGTTATGTCTAATAAACTCATTATCAGTTTAAGATGTAGGAGCTATTTGAGAAACTCTTGAACAGAGGCTTGTTTCTTTTTAAAATGGTATTAAATTAACTATATTGTGGTCAGACTTGGATAAAAGAGGGTTGATTTTAGCTTTGTAGACATCTTTGATGTTGCCATAATATTTATCCAAAATGTTATTGTTCTGCTTTTGAATACAATTTGATATGCTTAAAGCAGCTCTGGATGCATTACCATTGAGAGGGATATACTGTACACAACACACATAATAACACTGCCAAACTCCCTCAGAAGATAAAAAAGGTCTCAGACTTAGACAGAAATATTTAGCATCAGGTGTACAGCTGGTTTCTTTCACTTTATATTTCACTGTGTATCTCTGATTCTGAGCATAGTTGAGTCAAGCCTGTCTGTCACAGGACAGATCCCAATCTAATAGAGCTGATTTGACTCCTGACTCAGTTGTGAGCTCATGTGTAGTTCTGTGTTTGGTCTCTGTGTGTCAGTAGTGAGTGATAGTGTTTGAGCAGCTGCAGCATCAGTTCAGTCACTGTGACTCTGACTGACACAGGTTTTTGTACCACGCTTTATCACTGTGGGAACACACGATCACCCGCACAGCTGCCATTATAATTTATTCTGCAGTGAAAACTCTGACAGTAATAATGTCCAGCATCTTCAGTCTGGACTCCACTGATGGTCAGAGTTAAATCAGTGTGAGATCCATTGCCATTGAATCTAGTTGGAGTTCCTGACGTGCGGCTTTTGGTCCAATAAATCAGGAGTTTAGCAGCTTTTCCAGGTTTCTGTAAGTACCAGGCCACACAGGGTGTTGTGCAGTATGCAGGACTACTGAGACTACAGTTAATCTCAACATTTTCTCCTGGTGTGGCAGTTTTCACCGAAGGACTCTGAGTGACTGTGATCTGAGCTCTAGACACTGAAAAACAAAACATTTATGAGTTCATTCATATATATTATTTGACAAATTATTAAAGGATTTAATATTGTTTATTTCAAATATACACTATTCACCTTGTAGTACGAAGCAGTATAAAAGTGTCCAGATGATGATGAAGGTCATGTTGATGAAGATTGTTGTGTGTGTCAGTGATGAAGTGTTAAACTCACAGCACTATAAACACTCTCAGAGCACTGAAGCATCTGATCAATATGCAAACACACTCACATCATTTACCTCAAGATAGAAGAGATACGCAATTTTTCTGTTATTTCTTAAATATCTTTGCTAATAATTTTCAATTTACCTTTGAAACCTCCGAAACAGACATTCATAATCCAAGTTAATAATCAGTTTCATTCAGACTTTGATGCTAAGAGTATTTAATATACCTGTGTTGCAGATTTTATATCATCTATGACATTGTGTAATACTGTATAATGGATGATTTAATATGCTTAAAGTGTTTTATTTCTATAGGTTTTATAGATTTTATTTTATTGATTTGAGAGTGCTCAATTAATCAAACGTGATTAACTCACTGTCTGCCGACAGCAGCTGCTCAATGAGGAAGCGAGAGAGAGAGAGAGAAAAGACTGAGAATTCTGATAAGCCATCGGACAATTTATATATACATTTCTTTCAGTTTCTTATTAAGCATCAAAATAGAAAATACATTCACCTGGAAGAAGGGGGCCCAAATCTCTGTCTTGCGTACATCCCTTAAAACTCTTCATTGCAGCACTACCTGCTGTGATCTCAGAATCAGAGAAAACAGAGTGTGTACGCTGATATATAGTAAACTATAAAGTTATTGTGTAGCAGCAGCAACATAAAGATAATCTTGAGCAGTTTCACAAGTAGCTCCTTCATCTCAAGCTGAAAATTTCTTACAACTAATTTCTCATGAGCAGAAGTGAAACTCTTTCAGTTCAGAGCGTTTAACCGATCAAACAGAGAAACTGTGAGTTTGAGCTGAAAATCAGATTTGCATTGACAGCTTTAGTGATTCTGATGATCTCAGAATAGAGCAGCTCCGTCTCCAGAGACCATGTTCAAACCCCAAGAGCTTCAGTTCACATTTACTGCTAAACACAGCTGTTCTCAACTATTACAATCCATCAACAGCAGCTGAAACTTTAGTGAAGGACACACTGATCAATGATGCAGTCGGACACAAATGTAAGGCGTTCAGAAGCTTTATTGAATGAACAGCAATGGCAGCACATTGAAAGACTGCTTGAGTATTGAGCTGTAAATCAGGAGACTGCTGTGAATCCTGCTGCTCTTCACTGGAGAAACATCAGCACTCGGAGCTCTTGAGGAACGTGGTCTCCCGAGCAGCTCCGTCATGTGTTACTCTGCAGACGAAGCGCTCGCCGGCTTCCCAGCGTGCTTTGCTGAGGCTCAGGACGCTGCTGCGGCTGTAGCGTCCGTCCCGCTCGCTCTCTGCGCTGGTCTGAACCCCCTCGGTGACCTCTGACCCGTCCAGCGTCCAGCTCACCTGCACCCCCTGTGGAGAGTAAGAGCTGAGCAGACAGAGCAGTGCGGCTGAGTCTCCAGAGATCTGCAGAGAAGAGGGAGGCAGCAGAGACACGGAGGGCTTCACTGTGGGACGAGCTGAAACACACAAACACACACAACTCAAACTCACTCTTAGCATTCTGACTCTCATAGATTTAGATATGGTAATGCTGTAAAAATCATAAACATTTCATCGTTACTGTAGTTTGACCTCACTGCCTTCATTTATATAAAATTTAATTTAAAATTCAATTAAAATTTAATTTAATTTATGCATTTAGCAGACGCATTTATCCAAAGCGACTTACAGTTCAATTTTTACCTTTCATGTGTTCCAGGGGAATGAACCCCCAACCTTGTGCTTGATAGCACAATGCTCTACCAATTGATACCACATAGATGCATAGATGTGCAAATTCATGATCATTTAGAAAACAAATAAATATTATAATTTATATATTAATAGTTTTTATAACACTCATGATCACAATTATATGGAAATGCACATTAAAAAAAATGAATTAACTACATTTATTTAGTCTGATGATGATAAAAATATGATGAAAAATATGAATTATTTTGTCCATATTATCAAACCTTTGTGTCATGCATTTAAAAATCTCTTAATAGTTCATTTGATCAAGAACTATGCATAAAATATATTAAGAAATAGTTAAATATACATTAAACTATTTCAACCAATGAATTAATAAGCAATTAAATGTTAGCGATAATAAGATGTGAAATTATTAATGTAAAGAGAAATTGAAAAAAATGAAATATGATTTTAAATGGAAAAAGGAATATCACTAAATATTAATATGTAGTTATAAAATAGCAGACAAAATCAAAATAAATGATGAAGCAATTAAATTCATCATGAAATGTTGGAATTAATGAATAATTAATTTGAATATTATTAATTAATATTTTCTCACTTTATTGTTCTTTAACTTCCGTAAAATTTTTATAATAATTGTTGGCAAATGTTTGCTTAATATATTGAATAATAACATCATACATTTTAATGATAGAATTGAAGAGACTTACCGATCACCAGTTTAGTTCCTCCACCAAAAGTCCACCACGGTGCTTCATTCTAGTGAAAGCGTCGTACAAAAACCTCCGTCACACTCAAATGAACACAAACTCCACGACACACACACACACTGGTATGAGACTCAACAGCAGACATGAATTATTAAAAAATGCAGCATAGAATGTTATTGTATAAAGGCTCATCACATTTTCAAGACGTGAATTTAAACTCTGCTGATTCTGTTTACCTGCTTTATAATGGAATCTTTAGCAAGATTTAGATGGTCATTCCATATTGGATGACCTCTGACTTGTTATACATGATCATAGATGATATAAAATCTGCACATCAGATATTAAATGCTCTCAGCATCAAAGTCTGAATGAAACTGATCATTAAAACAGTATTTGCAGGGCGACGCTCCTCCTTGTGAAAATGATCAATAAAAATTGAAGAAATAAAATTGCAAGCATGTGTATCTCTAAGACAAATTTCAACCATGGTTGACAATAAAGATGTATTGTATTATTGTCTCTTCAGGTAAATGATGTGGAGTGTGTTTGCATATTGTTCAGATGCTTCAGTGCTCTGAGAGTGTTTATAGTGCTGTGAGTTTAACACTTCATCACTGACACACACAACAATCTTCATCAACATGACCTTCATCATCATCTGGACACTTTTATACTGCTTCGTACTACAAGGTGAATAGTATTTTTATATATTTGAAATATACAATATTAAATATTTTAATAATATGTCCAATAATATATTTTGATGGACTCGTTTTAGGGTGTAAAGCTAAGATCACAGTCACTCAGAGTCCTAAAGTACAAACTGCCACACCAGGAGAAAATGTTAAGATGAGTTGTAAACTCAGTTCTCCAGTTATCAGTTCTCTAGACTGCACCCCACCCTGTTTGGCCTGGTACTTACAGAAACCTGGAGAAGCTCCTAAACTTCTGATTTATCATGCAACCAGTCTTGAGTCAGAAACTCCATCTAGATTCAGTGGCAGTGGATCTGACAGTGATTTCACTCTGACCATCAGTGGATTCCAGACTGAAGATGTTGCATATTATTACTGTCAGAGTTTTCATTGCAGAGTGCATAATTATGGTGACTGTGTGGGTGATTTTGCGTTCCCACAGTGATAAAGCGTGGTACAAAAACCTGTGTCAGTCAGAGTCACAGTGACTGAACTGATGCTGCAGCTGCTCAAACACTATCACTCACTACTGACACACAGAGACCAAACACAGAACTACACATGAGCTCACAACTGAGTCAGGAGTCAAATCAGCTCTATTTAGGGTGACCACCCGTCCCGCGTAGCGCGTGCGCGCACAGCGTTTGAAGCCCAATTCATGCGTCCCGCAAATTGAGACTGTGTCACGCAAAATTAATGCTTGCTCAAAAAAAGTTGATGGCTATATCCTCGAGCCCCAGGCAGCCAAACGAACACTACTTGACAGTTCAGCACGCTACTGCGAGAGCGGGAGCGAGCGAGTTTGAATGAGAGATGAAGTTTACATCTTTATTATTCCTGTTTTAACGTTTTTCTACATTATTTATATTAAAATATGTTATGTAGGCAATAACTCAGTTTACTATTTGACTAATTTACTGAGGTGGCATCGTTGTTAAGTTACAAAAATGATCATTTGTTGGATAATTTACATTTTACCGTTAATAACAGGTAGTGTATTCCGATGTAAAATTAACAGTCGCCTGTGGACGCTCAACAACCATCTTATCTGAGCTCAAAACGCTGCTTGAGCAAGTGTCAAGATACTAAAAGTAATAAATACATAATTATGAACGTTTATGTGTGTTTATTTTTGTTCTCAGTACGTAAACCACAAAGCTGAGACGGGAGGTAGGCTATGTATAACTGCAATATAAAGTAATTTTGAGTATTATTGCTATTATTATTATTTTCTAAAATTAGGTGGATGTAATATAAAAGTACACATGGCAATGTTTTTGCAACAGCTCCAAGTCTCACGCGCAGTGTAGGCTACGTCACTGTCCGAATCCGTTCACTTATTTATTTGTTCACTCCTTCCTGATGTAGTGAACTCAACTGCCATACACTATATAGGGATTAGTGAATGAGTGAATTCCCTTCCCTTGAGTTGTGATGTCAGACTTTTTTTTTTACTTTTCCTGTGGTGTTGAGCAACTACAATTCATTTTAATCCTATAATTTTATATTATTAATATTAAATTAATAAAATAGCTAAAGTAAATCGTAAGTGGAAGTGCATCTGTCAATTCTGTCATGAGCATACATCAGCAATTACACATGTTTAGGGGAATAGGGCATTATTAATATAGCCTACCATGTAAGGTGGTATGTGCTAGAAATGGGTAAACCACTATCAGTGAGTCTGCCCATGGGGTGTCCCACATTGTCCCTCAGAAACATACCCCTTGTCCCCCCTTGGGCTTATTAGCAGGTGGTCACCCTAGCTCTATTAGACTGTGATCTGTCCTGTGACAGACGGGCTTGACTCAACTATGCTCAGATTCAGAGAAATCAGAGTGTGTAAAGTGATACCAAATCAAAGAAACAATAATACCATTGTGCATTACACTCATATCCAATTTTAAAGTTATATAATCATTGGGTAGCACCAGTAAGCTAACATAAAATTGATCTTTAGCAGTCAGGTATAGCTACTTTATCAAGCTGATTATTTTATTTAATGTTTTCTTTTTTTAATCATTATCTGACTTATAACTCATAACTCATTTCTGATGAGCAGAAGTGAAACTGTTCCAGTTCAGAGCGTTTAACCGATCAAACAGAGAAACTGTGAGTTTGAGCTGAAAATCAGATTTGCATTGACAGCTTTAGTGATTCTGATGATCTCAGAATAGAGCAGCTCCGTCTCCAGAGACCATGTTCAAACCCCAAGAGCTTCAGTTCACATTTACTGCTAAACACAGCTGTTCTCAACTATTACAATCCATCAACAGCAGCTGAAACTTTAGTGAAGGACTCTGAAGGAAGGACACACTGATCAATGATGCAGTCGGACACAAATGTATTGAATATTCAAACTTTTTTTAGGTTTTATTTCCGTGCATTGTATTGGATGCATGTTCTACACAGACCATATGAACCAGCATCTGTGGAAAATCATCATTTGTGTCCAAGTTTGTAATAATTCAGTGCAAAAGATGGAAATATACAGAAGCCAAGATCTCCACTAATCTTTAGGAAACTGATAAATAATAATAATATCACTAACTGAAATGAATGGCCTTATAAAATAAATCATGAAAAAGATTTAAAAAAACAGATGTTTTAGGGGACAGAAGTAACATTACTGTAGTATACAGCATGCTACAAAATAAAAGTCATGATTAAGTAGCATTCAGAGAAGGTCTTAAACAGATTAATGACATGATAGATGGATGAATGGATGGATGGATAGATAAATAGATAGATAAGTATATATATTTAAGAATAATTAGTATAGTAGTAACAAATGATGCACAAAATCTGCTTTTTACTGTGTATTGTGGATATTTGTATTTAATTTTATTTTGTTTTATATCCCAGAATTGCAGAAGCTTACATCAAAGTGAGAACAGGGAGAAAATGAAGAGCACAGACAGTGAAAAAAAGCGACTTAAGGAGCAAATGAGAGCTGGCGGAAACCTAAAAACCTTTATTTTTAGATTAATTCTAGACTTTAAAAACCCTAATGGCCTGCATGGTGCATTTTTTAATTTACATATGTGAAACTGAAAATGCAGGATTACAAAACGGCATTAGCAGACTATATAATGAAATACACATGAACAGTAATATATATATATATATATATATATATATATATATATATATATATATATATATATATATATATACATATATATATAAAGTGATACGATGTTTCACAGTGTAAAAAAAGAAATAAGCCACAGTATTACTCAGTCTCCCCCTCATTCCTCTTTCTTGAGTATTAAGCAAGACGACTGTCTTCCCACCCAGAAACCTGGCAGAATTTTCTCCTTTATGGGGTTTTTAAACCTGTGAAGAAGTTTGACTTCCCTTTTCTTTGAATCTTTCTATGTCTCCACGGTGTAGAAGCAGAGCAGACCAGCGGGCTGATCCACATACACCCTCCTTACACAGCACCTGCACACACACACAGGAATGTGTGTTAATATTTTGGAAAGAGGGCATGAGAGAGACAAAGGCAGCAGAATTATCTGCTGTGTGTTTGTGAGTTGTGGCCCCTTCAGAATTTGGGAATGCATGCACCAAAGTATATAATATATTATACAAAAATATATTTTTCATGGTGTATATTTGTTGTAATGATAAATGAACATAAAGACCCTCACTAAATGAATGCACTGTAAATTATTATTGTTGTTAATAATAATAATAATCAAAAATAATAATTTACAATGCTTTCATTTTGGGTTTTTCTGTGCTGGTAAATAATAATAATAATAATAATAATAATAGCATTATTGTTGTGTCCAATATTAGTGCATTTTTTATGATTATACTGGATATTCAATGTTATTAAATATAATTAAATTAAAAATATTATTTGTTTTAAATCAAATAATTATTTTCAGAAGTTATGCAAAAATTAATGTTTTGGAAATTTTGAGATGGGGTAAAAAATTATCTCGATTAATTCTGATGGCTGAAATCTGAAAATATAATTTTCAGATGGTGAAAATATTCTTCCTTACACATAGCACAAGTAGTGAAACAAGTAATTTACTTAAGTAAAACTTGCTGGACAAATTATTATTATGGACTTATAATAATCAAAAACAATTATAACAAAAATAATTTATTGTTTAATATTTTTATTATTAATAATGATCACTTATCAGTGCAGAAAAAAAACAATGCACTGTGAATTATTATTATTCTTTAAATTAATTTAAAATATTATCTTTTTGTTAACAACAACAGAAACTATTCAAAGTGTCTCTCTAAGAGGCAAGAGTATAAAGGTAAATCAGTAGCAAAACTCGAGAGGTTGAAGATCTGAATGTGAGAACTTGTCATTTTAATATTTGTATTTGTAAGTTAAAATTTACACTCACAGCTCTGATGTGAAGAGTTGAATCTTTCAATTTGCACACACAGACAATGATCAAAACACCCGCATTTTGAATTGGAAGTTGTAGATTAATAGTCACAAATGTGTAGAATGACATTCACACAAAGAAAATGACATATACACACGTTTACGACATATTTACTTTTGCACTTTACTTCAGTTTCGCTGCACAACGTCAAGTCGGCACTTACAACCTCTCAGATCTGGAAGTACAAGTTCAAATCCTAGCGCTCTGACTTTTGCTACTCTTTTTGCGGTATTCTGTTGCAAAACTCACTTGTGCACTTGTATATGCAGATGTGATAGAGCAGAGCTGGGGGCGGGGCTTTGGTGCGAATGAGAACATTTTATTGGTCGATGCCCGACCAATGAACAACGCCAATTGTTTTCACTGAATATCCTTAGCTTTGACAGGATTTTAAGACACTGCATTCATTTTGCCATTCAGGTATTATCTGGTAGACAAATAATGCAACATATTTTATATGTATATCCCACTGCATATCACTCTACCAGAGTTGCAATATAATGCTGTTTTTATTATTTTTATGTTTTGTAAAAACAATTTTAACATCTTCATTGGGTTAAATTCCTAATTTGCTTGTCAGTAATGAACCTTTTTAAATGCAACATTATTATTATTATTTTTTTTTATATAAAATCGAGTGTCTAAATGTACATTAAACAGCAAAACCTAAAAAATAAGCACTTATGACCAGAAATACTGTTTTGAGCAACTAGTAGAGTTAAATACATGTATTTATTAAACATCAACAAGGCCATCTAGTGTTTAAGCAATGGAATTGCATATGAATATTATCTTTCTGGCCACCAAATGCCTCTAATTTAAAGCGTGCCTCTTTGCACTGGAATTTAAACCTAAATACTACAGTTATTGTAGTATAAATTATAACCATATTACAAAATGTTATATTTCAAATGGTCATTCATGGATCATAATTATTGCGCATATTATTTAGTACCATGATCTCTTCAAATTAACTAAACAGGACTGAGTTAACATTCAGTACAGTTATTTTATTGGTTAAAAGTTACACTTAATTGTTTAGTCACATTTAACTGCCAAGGAGGAGTATGAGAACTTAATGCAGTTCCATTTTCCAGTATAAATTGCTATTATAACGCATAGTCATTAGTCAACGCAGTTATCCATGCATAATAAATGCACTTTTTGTGTTACAAATTACTAGAAATCGCTGCAAATATAATAAAACTGCTGTCTGTCCCAATTAATACATTTCAAGCATATTGACAAAACGTTTTGTTTAGTACCATGAACCACGTGACCGCGTGGCGGTGAGATCAAAGCATGCTTTGGTACAGCGAGTTTATTCTGCAATATGCAGTGGGATATACATATAAAATATGTTGCATTATTTGTCTACTAGATAATACCTGAATGGCAAAATGAATGCAATGTCTTAAAATCCTGTCAAAGCTAAGGATATTCAGTGAAAACAATTGGCGTTGTTCATTGGTCGGGCATCGACCAATAAAATGTTCTCATTCGCACCAAAGCCCCGCCCCCAGCTCTGCTCTATCACATCTGCATATACAAGTGCACAAGTGAGTTTTGCAACAGAATACCGCAAAAAGAGTAGCAAAAGTCAGAGCGCTAGGATTTGAACTTGTACTTCCAGATCTGAGAGGTTGTAAGTGCCGACTTGACGTTGTGCGGCGAAACTGAAGTAAAGTGCAAAAGTAAATATGTCGTAAACGTGTATATGTCATTTTTTTTGTCTGAATGTCATTCTACACATTTGTAACTATTAATCTACAACTTCCAATTCAAAACACGGGTGTTTTGATCATTGTCTGTGTGTGCAAATTGAAAGATTCAACTCTTCACATCAGAGCTGTGAGTGTAAATTTTAACTTACAAATACAAATATTAATATGACAAGTTCTCACATTCAGATCTTCAACCTCTCAAGTTTAGCTACTGATTTACCTCCATACAAGAGAGAGTGAGGAGTGTGTGTGTGTGTGTGTGTGTGTGTGTGTGTTTCACCTGAGGGCTGTGGTCAAATCTCTCTGGCCTGTCCAGGTAAGGACACACCTCATCTGTCATGCGGGACACTTTAGCCCCGCCCTCTGTCAGCCACAGCAGTTTATTAGCAGTTCGGTCGTCCAATGAAATATTAAGCCAGTCTGAGATGAAAGGATCTGGTCACTCAGTACTGATTTAACTAGTGTTTGATACTTTTACTTTTATTTGACTATTTTATATTTATTTAACTTTTGTTTTTATGTGTGTCGTGTGACTCACATTTCAGCAGTTCCTCTCTTGACGTCGGCTCTGGGATGTTCGGCTCGTAAACTGGAAGCTTTTCTGAAGAGAAATGTCAATGTAGATTTAGATTGTGGTATAATGGTTATGATAATACTAATTATTATCATGCAGACAGAGGTTTAGTTCGTCACCAGCAGGAAAATATTTCTGACTTTGACTTTGCTTCCTGGAAAAAAATAAAAATCATTAAATCATTATTATTAAATAATAAAAAATCATTTGATCATTAAATTCTCGCAATGATCTTCAGCACTCGATTATGAAGCTATAATAATAATAAAAAATTTTTTACTACACAACTTTTTTTTTTCAAATATGTCTATTTTGAAATGAAAATGTGGTATAATTTATGTCATTCATGCATTTATAACTGAATGTGACGAGACGTGAACATTTGGCATTTTTGGCTTATTAGACATACCAAACAACGTGTGCATATTTGAAAATATTATTTGCAAGTTCAAGATGATTACTTAGCAACTAGAATTTCCTTCACTATTCAATTTCCTTATTCTTTATGAAAATCGATGGTTACAGCCTTATTTGTGCCAATTGATGAACCTTATAAATGGAGACATGACTTGTCTTGTCAAGTTAAACTAGTCTCTCAGTTAAGCCGTCGAGGACACATCAATGCACTGTCTGCATGAATGTGTATGAGAGTAGCCCACTTGCCCAATAACCCAGAATGAAATGATTTAACACTTGTTTAGACTTCTGATAATGTGGCAACCTGATACCTTAAATTATACAATTATTTATAATTGGTGATTTCATATTAAAAAATTTGATATATTTATATAAACAATTAAGGAGCACAGGTAGACTGCTATATATATTAAAATATACATGTCGTTTGCTACTTTTTATTTGTAACTTCTAGTCAGAGGTGGGTAGTAACGAGTTACATTTACTTCGTTACATTTACTTGAGTAATTTTTTGGGGTAACGAATACTTTTCGGAGTATATTTAAAGATGGGTACTTTATACTCTTACTTGAGTAAATTTTTGGGGGAAAATCTGTACTTTTACTTCGTTACTGTGGGCGACGCTCCTCTCGTTACTTTATCCTAATGCAATAAATGTTATAAATGCTTCAGTTTATTCCAAACGCGCCGTCTACTTTTCTCTGGGCAATGAGCGATGCCCATTCGCGAATGATTCATTCTTTTGAGTCAATTCTGTTCAAAGGCTTGATCAAACCAATTGGCAAACGAGTGAATTGGTTCATGAATCAGTTTGAATGAGTCGTTCAGTTCCCTGCCGCACGCGCTGAGCATCTGAAGTGGTTCACTCGGAGTTGTAACGTTTAAGAACAGAAAGAGCGTTGAAAACGTGGCTGGAACTGCACTGAATTGAAATCTGCAAAGGTTATTATTTGCTAGCGATGGAGATCCTTATTAGATGAACACCGCGTGTGCTGTCTACTGTTCAACAGGTAATAACTTGGGCTACATTCGATTACAATACACGATACCACTGTGACATTAGTTTGTTGTACGTGTGTGGCTTATAACAGAGGGGAGTCTGTTAATTTTAATACAATCACACTGGTGCAAGTCAGCTGCTAAATTCAGATCTGTGATCGCTTGCTGGCGCTGAGCCAGAGATAGATGCGCTTATACAGCGCTGCGCATTATAACAAATCACACATGATTCTTTTGAGCTTATTAAAGCATTGGCCAATCAGAGGCGTTCAGATGAGTCATCGCTAAAATACCGGTGCTTCCTTCACTCGCTCACTGACTGAATACCTCTTTCTGGCGAATTCTCTCGCAGGAACAACAAAGTGCAGATGTGTGTACGAATCTTTAATTAAGATATTGATTTCACAGTGTTAACAGTTTCTGTGATTTTAATGGGAGTTTCTGAGAGTGTTTGAAATCTAGACTGTCAGTGAAAATTATCTTTAATAATGTAAATGTTATTTGCTCTCTTTCTGAACAATGAAAGATTAGTAGCAATATTTAAATCACATTAACTTTCAATGTAAAATTCACATTTAATATAAAGTCAGTCGTATTAAAAATATGTTATGGCATGATACCTATATCTGTTACTTAAGTAAACAGACAAGCTTTTATAATAAATTACATAAATTGGAGTAAAGGATGATGAAATATATACATTTATACACACACACATACATTACATACATTTTATCTATATATCTAAATAAAAATAGGCTCAGTATATATGACCCAAAGTAACTAGTAACTAACTACTTGAGTAGATTTTTTATCCGATACTCTTTTACTCTTACTCAAGTAACTATTCAAGACTAGTACTTTTACTTGAGTAAATATTTCTAGAAGTACTTTTACTTTTACTTGAGTACAGTTTTTGGGTACTCTACCCACCTCTGCTTCTAGTGCAGCCACAGTAACTACTTTTTCCAAAAGCTAGATTGACCGTTAGCTTCTTTTAATGATGAGTGACTTATATCTTAGCTGTATACAACTCTTCCCAACTCTTACTGTAGCCAGTCAACAGTTTGGTACTGATGTGTGTTCCATGGGTTATATAACAGTTTTATGACTGGCCACTGTGCAGTGTATATTTCACTGATGTGATAATGATGCTCCTGCTGATGAGACATCAGGGCTTTCCTCTCGTTTAGAGGACTGGAGGGAAACACTTTTACAATGTTCATGACTATCAAACCAAGACCATTTCTGCTGAATCATCCATCCTTTCTATGCTTTAAAAAGAACTTCTTTTCTTTATTTAGTCAGGTCAGGATTTATTTGTGATTTATGACTTGCCAATCTTTTCTAAAAATATAAATACGCAGAACTTCACAAGTACAGAAGTGAGATGCAGTGTGTGTGTGTGTGGTATGTATATGGCTGTCATTGAGCTGTCGTTACTGAAACAGAACAGCCATCTGACAGCACATAAATCCTTCATGCATGCATGTGTGTGTGTGTGTTTTTGCATCTGCAAACGTGTTGAAAAGCCAGAGTGATACAATGTCTCAAAGCCAAAATGACCTTCTCTAACCTACTTAGTGTGTGTGTGTGTGTGTGTGGTTCAGGTATACCCTACGTTATGGGGACATAATATCCCCACAAAGATGGCCAGTTTTTTTGTCCCCATGAGAAAAACAGCTTATAAATCTTACAGAATTAAGTTTTTTGAAAATCTAAAAAAGCCCTAGAAAGGGATAGAAAATACAGTCTGTGCAGTATAAAAATCATTATGACTATAAAACGTCCCTGTAAAACATGGAAACTCAATGTGTGTGTGTGTGTGTGTGTGTACAGTGACAGAAAGTGAAACACAGATTTATCTTTATTCCTGCATTAATCTGACCCAAATATAAAATGATAAAAAGTTCACATATTCACACATTATAAAAAAATACTTATTGAGAGACATTTAAATATGCTGTTTTATATTTACTATGTTTTTTACTGAACAAAGTATGGGATCAAAATAGAATAACAATTGATTTGAGGATGAGCATGTATAGGATTGAGTGTGAAATACAGGGTCTTCCTCAGTGTATAAATCATGGCATTAAATGCATGTGCCAAGAGAAAATCAAAAACAAGATCACTATGTTCAGAATGAAACGCTCGTTATATATATCGTTATATATATATATATATACACTGTAGAAATAATAGTAGTAATATGGTAGTAGGCTATTGTGAACATATCTGACCAAATAAATAAATAAATAAATAAATAAAAATAAAGTAGGGCTGCATGATTATTAAGTTAATGTAAATTAAATATTGATATAACTTGTTGCAATTTAATCAAATAAATAAATGCACTGTATGTTAAGAGTGAAATGCTTCAGCTCACCATCTGCTAAGAAAGCTGTGTATATTAGCTTTCTAATTTTACAGTTGTATTGTAATTATTTTATTATTATTATTTATTAGCATTATTATCTTAATTTTTTATTTTACAATGAAATATCGCAATAGAAGTATAAAATATAAAACAATAAAATATTACAATGTAATAATAGTAATAATAATATGAACAATTATTTTTATTTTTTATTTTTATTGCTATTTATTAGAATTATTTTTATCACAAAAAAAATTATTAAATTACTTTTTATTTTACATTGAAGTATTACATTAATTCTATTTATTTTTTGTAATTTATGTTTATTAGGTAATAATACTGAATAATAATAATAATAATAATAAAATTAATAATGATAATAAATACAGTTAAAATAATAATATTATAATTATTATTAAGAAATAAAACTGTACAAATTAAATAATAATAAGTTATTATTATTACTGTTATTATTATTATTTGACAACAATATTAATATATAAGCACAACATTTTGGCCAAATTGTGCAGCCCTCCAAACAAGCACATCAAAACTGTCATTTTACACCGCGCGCGCGATCAGTTGTTGGTAATTTGTTGTATAGCGTGCCCGACGCCGCATCCAATGTACACAGCACTGCTTTTGTTAACACACAGCTCGTAGAAACGGGCCTGGCAGCTAATGTTTTACTCTACAGTTGTGCAGTTTGGGGGGGATACAGTACAGGCCAAAAGTTTGGAAACATTAAAATTTTTTATGTTTTTGAAAGAAGTTTCTTCTGCTCATCAAGCCTGCATTTATTTGATCAAAAATACAGAAAAAAATGTAATATTGTGATATATTATTACAATGTAAAATAATTTGTTTTCAATTTATTATACTTTAAATTATCATTTATTTCTGTGATGCAAAGCTGAATTTTCAGCATCATTACTCCATTAATCCGGTCTATCACATGATCCTTTAGAAATCATTCTAATATGATGATTTATTATGAGTGTTGGAAACAGTTCTGCTGTAATGTGTGTGTGTGTGTGTGTGTGTGTGTGTATATATATATATATATATATATATATATATATATATATATATATATATATATATGCTAAATCATGAACACAATGACAGGGTGAAATGGGCTGTGATGCATGGGGCTCCAGGTAAAATCTTGCCTAGGGCAGCAAAATGGTCAGGGCCGGCCCTGATCACCTGCTCCACAGCCTCACATGTTAGCAACTTACACTTCAGCTTGACTAAACCTTAAACACAAAGGCAGCATTAACAATTTAAACATTTTTTTTGTCCCATCTGGCATTTCAAAAAGTATATTTTCTACCAATATATATTTTGACTTTGATTTAAAATTATATTTAAAAAATATGAATGCATATAAAAAAGCATTTAAGATATTACAAAATTTAAAAAAAATATTTTATTTCAAGAAAATATATGCATTTATAAAGAAAAACGTTTTATATATATTGCATATTTTGTATGTATTATTTTTTTTACTAAATGTAATATTATTTTCTTTTTCTAGGTAACTCATTATTATTGTATAGTGTTTAATTTATGCATGTTTAGTCATACTTTTATTCAGACTGCAAATGTGGTATAAATGTCCAAATATCGTTTGCAAACGAAGCGATTACTTTGAATAGTAGGCTATGCATCTTTGGTCAGGTGTAAACTGAATTTGACCTTTTATTATCACCGCATGCTTAGTACGTTAAACCACCTTAAGACTTGTTTTCATGATTGAAATATTACCTAAATTGTTACACTTGTGTTGTTTTAAATAATGGTGGTTTGAAACAGATGAAAAACAGACCGTATCAAAACATTATGATTTGCATAATCGCTGTGATCGTCCCGTGCAACAAAAGCCTGTCACACACTGCCCCCTAGTGATAGATGTATATTATTGCAGGAGAATGATGTCGTTTAAACGCAAGGGATAAAATAAACATATTTGAACCAAGTAACTACTATCCTTATTAAAAGAATAAATAAATACATTTTGACCCAAACTGCTGATGATAATATTGAATATTTCCAAGACTTTCATCATATGAAGCGAAGATTTGTTCTTTTTAGATTACATATTTACGTTTTCTGCAGTTTAGTATTGTAAATAAATGAGTCTGGATTTCATTGTGAAGAACAAACATTTGACCCCGACGTGATTCGAACACGCAACCTTCTGATCTGGAGTCAGACGCGCTACCGTTGTCCCACGAGGTCCGTCACTTTTTATCAGGATTTGTCCAATAGGATTTAATACCGCTTTAGAAATAGAATGAGAAAAAGCAGTTTCTCATTCTTCTGAACAAGTTGTGATTGCTTTGGTACATTCATGTATATTTCTCTGTGGTTTCCTACATCATCAGTTGCTAATGTCATGTTGGTCAAAATGTAATGCATAGTTCTCTGTGCAATAGTCTTACCCCTCAAAACCTCTTTCAGTCTAGTTAATCGTACAAGTCATTAAATGCAAATGGAGATCTAGTTATAAAATGTCAAGCACATTTTCTACAAATTTCTATTAAGAGTTTTTGTAAAAAAGTGAATCTGGACAAATGAAGAGAATGTAGATCAACCAATGATACACCATTTCTCTGTCTATGGAAATAGCTCATAGCTTCAGCTGGAAAGCATATAGGCCTACTGTATAGACAGAGGACAACTCAAGAGTTACAAATTCTGACAGTGGACTTAGTTTTTATTTTCATCTATGCGCCCATATTTATTTTTCCTTTTCAATATCACAATGACATTGTAAAGGTTTTTTGTTTGTTTGTGGTCAGACCACTAGTAAAAGTGTAACTGGGAATTCTATCCAGTCTCTTTCAATCAATATCCCACAGACAGTAATGTGTAAATATGTACTTTTGAAAGGGATTTGTGGCATAAGCATATGGCATACTGTTCAATGCAGTAATTGTCATGTCTCCACAGTTTACATCTGGTAATACTAACAAAGCACACTGTTATATTGACAACATGACTAAGCATTTTGACTTATTTGTTTGTGAACAACGACACAAGGACTTTTCATTCTGATGGCACTGATGTTTATTGACAGAAATACTTGCTTTTGAGAGATGAACTAAAGATTTTGTTTGAGTAAGTTACAGGCTTTTGCAGGTAATCTATTGTGTGGTGCTGTTTGTACAAATTGTTTTGAGAAATGCACATAGTCTACTTCTGTGCAAATTCGAGAAATGCACTAAAGCGACAGAGAAAAACTGTTATATTATCAAACCGATGACGATGTACAGTATTTCAGGTTGATAGGGAGGTTGGTTCATCATTAGTAGCCTAAGTGAATCTGGTGCATTTATTGTGCCGCAGCGCCATCTACCTGTAATCAATTAATGTTATTGAGTGTTGAAACATTGTAAATAAAAAATACAAAAATAATATATATATATATATATATATATATATATATATATATATATATATATATATATATATATATATATATATATATAATGAATTAAAATGTAAAATTAGTCTCACAAAATCCCGCACTTTCAATCCTATAATTCTTTATTTACTAGCAAGGGAATGCAGGGGAAAGCAAGCTCAGTTATTAATGTCCTACTAACATATATGTGCATTTTATAATCTTACTCGGGATATAATGTGAGCTGTTAATTTGAGCATAAGGATGGAGGATAAAAACGTACTTTTGACCCCGACGTGATTTGAACACGCAACCTTCTGATCTGGAGTCAGACGCGCTACCGTTGCGCCACGAGGTCCTGCGGTTAGAGGGTGGATTTACCTAATTCGTCTATAAGCAATTCAGAAACAAATTGGAAATATTGCAAATTTTTTGTTTTGGACAGAAGGGCTGCACAATGTTGTCCAAACATTTTATGACTATGTAACAATATGGCTAAATAATAATAATAATAATGACAAAAATAATTATTTAGTAATATCTGTTTTTATATAGTGATAGTATAAAAAAAAATTAATAATGACAATAACACAATTATCGTTGTTGTAATTAAGTAATTTTTAGATTTTTATTTAATCATAATAAAAAAAAAATAACAACACAAAATTATAAATATTTGTATATTTTACCCTTGTCCCAGATATGCAATATTAAACTATGAAACTGTGAAAATCCATATTTAAATAAATCACATTTTTGAAAATGTTAAGAGTGAAAAGCATTTATTTATTTTTATTTTTTTATTGTGGAAAATATTTTGTATCACATTGTAAATAAATATGATTTGCATCATGGCCAACAATCTTGCAACTAAAGTAAAAAAAAAAAGAAATAATAAAAATACTAGGTACAAATCACTAACATAATGTTTGTGTTAATGCCTAAAAAATATGCATAAATAAATGCATAATATAACAATATTTTTAATATTAATATTTTGTTCAAATAACACATACATACATGAGTGAGTGAATGGATTGAAACTTGAACATCAATGCATTAATATCTGATTTATATGTATATTGTGATTTAAAAATGGCTAAAATATTTTATACAATGAAACTTGTTTTTAACAAATTTTGACATTTTAAAACATTGTCCCATAGAATGAAATGTAAAAATCACAAAACACTTCGAATATAAACACAGTCAGCCTTTAATAAAAAAAGAAAAAAAAGAATAAATAACAATTATAAAATGAAGAACAAATAAGCATTGACATTTAATAATTGCATGTTGATGTACTCCAAGTCATGCATGTAACTGAAATAAATGAAACAACCATAGGTCAAACATTGCAACTCAATAGGATTGTCACTCAGATCCACATGGTGTGTACAAGAGAACAGAACGAGACTGATGTCATACTTCAGATTGTCTCTCTTCACTCGTTCTGCAGTCAGGAGTCGACGAACACAGATCCCTGAAACACACAGCAGATATGGGATGAGACTCTATTAATAAAATCAGCATGAGCCTGGCAATATGAGTGGAGTATCAAACTCTCAAAGGCTTATAGAGGAATGAAGCAGCAAAAGCCAACTCAGTAATTAAAGATCAGTTCATTAGGATCTAAACTAAGTACCTGCATCCAACAAGCCAACATTCACGTGTCCTCTATATATTATATTATACAGTATATTATGTTACTCTTATTTTGTAAATATTAATATACACATGAATGTGTGTGTGTGTGCAAATGCTCGTGTAATCACCTGACAAAATAAACACATAAAAGCACAAAAATAACAAAAGGACAGATGAACACAAACAGAGAAAAGCAGTGATGTGCTTGTGAGAAAGGGTGTTGAAATTGCGGTATGGTGGCATTCTGTTAAGCTGGTGTAAAACTCTCTGTAAAATAACAACACCTTAACACGTCTGTCAGCAAACACTCGTGTCCGGCTCGCTCTCCATCCCTCCAAACTTTGTTGTTAGACTCGGAGAATCCAGGAGGGGTTTCTCTCCCCCTGGTTTGTCTCCCTCCTTCCAGCTCTCTCCTTGCTTGGTGGGTAATTTGAGTTCCCTGAATGCTTTGAATAACAGAGGGACTGTGAAATAAAAGGCAAAAAAAAGTGACAGAAGCTGTCAGTTGAAGGAAGACAAGCAACACATCGACAGCCACAGCCATGCCTGAGCCCACAGAAGGTACATCTCTCTCTTTCCTTTAGCCTTAATCAGCTTCTTATCGCCTTTGTAGTATTTATGCTACTTCTTCTGTTTATTTAGTAGAAACGAGTGTTCTTAGTAGTGCCAGAAAGACCTTACAAAACATGACAAGACTAGACATTAATCAAAAAGATTCAATGACTTCTTTGATAGTTTTGCATTATTAGATCTGCATATTGTGGTATTGTTTATTTATCAGCTGTTATTGTTTATTAATATTATGAGAATAACCAATCAGTGATTATTTTTTTTTAACAAAACTGAGATTTGCTCATTTATAACTTACTTTTTTTGTTTTTGTTTTTTATATGACAGATATATTGTTATTTGTCATATAATGTGCTGTTCTTCCTGCTTTATATTGCTTCTAATATATACATATATATATATATATATATATATATATATATATATATATATTTTTTTTTTTTTTCACGATATTTCCATGCACTTTCTTTAGTTTGGAAGCTTCCTGAGGTCTCTAAATATTTTGCACACACCTCAAATTAACATTAGGATTAATAGAAGAAGCAATGCAAGAGGATGAAAACTGAGGAGGAGGAGAAGAAGGAGAGGTGGCTCATGAATGAGGAAGGGTCAGTGTGAAGAGAAAGAGATATGTGTCAGCGCAGAAAGATAAAGTTGCACAGATGGTCAAATTAAAACCTTCCTGAGCGGAGTTGAAACACACCCACTTCTCCTGTGTGAACACACGCTGATGACGGCTCTGCTCTGAAATAATGAATGACGTGAACAAAACCTGCATGAGACTTAAACTGTACGGTTTCTCATCACTATATCGCAATATTAATGATCTGACGTGTTTTATTAATCTGCATGGTATCAGAACTTTCATCTGCGTGATAGATAAATATAATTTATGTTTATATTTAATATTTTTCAAATAAATGTAAAAAGATTTAAAGAAAAAAACATTTCTTTTTAATAAATATTTCAAAACATTTTACATATCTAAAATAATATTTGGAAAACATTTTAAAATTATATTTTATTTATAAATAATATTTACACACATACATAAATATTCATATATAAACATAAATTATATATACATATATATATATATATATATATATACAGTATGTGTGTGTGTGTCTGTATTTAGTTTATTATTTCATTATTTAATTTTATTAATTTTAATATGATTGTAATAATATATTAATACTTATTATTTTACAATAGTTTTTTTATAAGCAGATATAGATGGATGATTTTATTAATTAAATTTGTTTAATTTTACCTTTTTTATTTATTCTTTTAAATAAATTTATTTTAATATATATCTTTACTTATTATTAAAATTTTGTACATTTTATTTTGTGGCAATGTTAAGCCTTTTTTATCATGCCAATATTACTATTATGATTCAACAATAGATATAAAACTTTGGATTAAACATTTTTAACATAACGAATACATTTAATGTGATGCATATTAGTAAGAAACAGGTCAAATTTCTGCACTCAAAAACATGGCGTACTTCATTCACTTTTTTTCCCTTACAAGAGTTTATTGCAATAATCATATTTTCACTTCATTTAAATTATATTTAAATAATCAGAATCAGTTCATTGTGAAAACAATAGAATTTATTCAGTTCATGACGAGTGATATTTCTGTGGAAACATATTTCTGTCACAAGATTTAAAACTATGAATAATAAAATAATAATAAAAATAAATAATAAAAAGGTGTTTGTGACATTTTACTCACAAGTCTGAGGAAAAAAGTCAGAATTGTGAGATATAAAATCAGAATTACGAGAAGAAAACCCAGAATGTTAATATATAAACTCAGGATTGAGAAAAAAAACTCATAATTGTGAGCTTTAGTTATACTTACTTAGTTAAAATGCATGAGATCAAAACAACTAGATTGGATTTACTGATGATAAATATAAAAACTAAACCATTTGTTTAAAACACATTCAGTTTATATTACAGAAATGATTGATGTATGACTGATAAATATGATTTGTTTGTGCATGAGTCTTAAACCCTACAGATTTATCAAATGATTTTCAGATATTAGAAAAGGCAACACCTAATTTAAGATGAGCAGAATCTGAAACCTTAAACCACATTGAGACACATTTTATCTGTGCTCTTGAGTGTATAAGTCCCTGTCATGATCCAATTAACAGTTCAGATGCTAAGAAAAGCGTGACCCTCGAGACCTTTAATAAATCCATGCTTGCGGCCACATGACAGAACATATTTCATATGCCACAAAACCTTAACAGATTTTGACCAAGGTTCATCTAGAATCACTGGCCTGTTCTTGTCTTCACCACTCCACAGTAAGATATAAATATCTTATGATGACCTCTGCCATTTCTATTTTCACCGCGCCATCCGTTCTGCAAATCACAGTTTATAGGACAACTCATCGTGGACTGAATCTAAAAACATGGCAAAAAAAAAACTCAGCTGTTCAGAGAGATATTACAAAATGGCAATAGAAAACCACGTCATCTCTTCCCATGGCATATCAATCCCTCGGACGGGTTCATTTCTCAGTTTAACCTCTGCTACCTCGCCCCACCTTTTGAATGAACGGCAGTAAATCCGATCAGCAGCCTGTCAGGAGCGTTGATTTACACACCTTCGTGCTCTTATAAGGGTTCTTCCAGATGCTGTTGTCCGATATGGTAATGCCACAGAAGCCCAGGGGAGAGACGGGCTCTAAAAATACCATCATACGCTAATAATCACCTCTTCAGTTATAGAGACTTTACTAGTGTGAAAGAACACTCTGGAGAGCTGATCTAATAGTGTTTGCCACCATCAAAATGCAAAGTTAGGTGAAACTCAGGTTTCAATATAAAGCTGCACTTGGTTAAGTTTTTCTAATTAAATAAAAAAGTTGAATAAGGTTTTAAAAATGTTTTACACATGAGGTCATTATGACCTTATTTAAAGCTAATTTATTTTAAATGGACCAAACATACTGAGATCTCATCTCCTGTCATTGGACACTTTTGCTCATGACATTAATATTTATACAACGTTTATATAATGCCATCAGTAAAAGAAAATGTTAAACTGTTACACAGCCAAGTCTGGAGTTGGATAGATTTGAAAAAAATAAAAATAAATAAATAAAAAGGTCTCTTCTGCTTACAAAATGATATATATACATATATCTGACATTATTAATAAACTCAATTTACAAAAAAATTAACAAAATCATTTTAGGGTCAAATGAAACAATTCAAGATTTTTAATGTGGTCTCTGGCAATAGTGCTCTGGGTTTCTCAATTAAAAACAAACAAAATACAAAACACAAAATGCAAATTGCAAATTGCAAAATGCAAAATGCAAAAAAAAAAAACATGCATGCAGTGCATGCTTAAAACTTGAGAACAGTCTGCATTGGCCAACAACCTATCGCTGAGATATCAATCCAATTATTTATTATGACCCTGCAGCTGCCAGAATATTTTATTGCTCACAATAATCCGCCTTACAGGTCAAGAGTCTATAATTTAAAGAACCACCTCTATTTATGTCTATTTATGTGACAGACAACACAGGGAACGTGCAAATAAAACAATGCAACTATGTAATAGTAATGATAGCAAAATTTATAGGAATACAAACTTTTAAAAGGAAAGAGCATGCCTAGTCAGTCCAAATTTTGCCATAAATTGCTTAATTAGAAGCTAGTTGCATTACCCTGGAGTGACCCGGGATCAAGTGCTGACAGACTGTGTCCCAGCCACTATGCAGCATCAGTCATTTACCTGCACAAATAGACAACAACCTCGGCACTAGTTTAATTATGTGCTGCATTATCTGCCACCCAGATTCAACGATTTGGTAAAGTGTGACCAGGCGCTTTCTTAACATAATCTGCATAACATCTGAATAGCCTGAGTGATAGATGGATGTTTAGCAGCTCTGTCAGGAGCCGCTGGTTGTATACAGTACTTGTGTGTGTGTGTGTGTGTGTGTGTGTGTGTGTGGAATTGTGCTAAGACAGGGAGCTTACCGTCCTAATGTGCTAAATCCAGCATGTACTGTAGTACACTGTGTTGAGTATCGCCTCTATCCCTCTGAAACACACACACACACACACACACACACATTCGTCTTAGGTGAATCATGAAATCTAGTTTCTTACTAGTGAGGTGTTTATACACCAAATATAAACCATAAACCCTAGACATAAAACTTTTCTGTGTTACTGCTGTCAGCCAGGAGTTATTAACTTTTATATGGAGTGGCAATTAGATCAAATGGTGATACAAAATGAGTAGAGTACATGAAAGAATGATGACAAACTGATCATATACAATTACAAATTATAGTAGATGAATTGTGAAATTCATGCGGCTTAAATTGGAATTGCAACATGCACATTACTAATAACATTTGGAGCAGGATTTGAAAAACAGATAATTTTACTCAATCTTGTTCGGCAAAATGAATGAATCCAAGCCATTTCTTTGTTCATTTCTCATTAAATAGTTTTATTTTCAATAGCCAAATTCCCCGTAGTCCACTTAAGTGATCCTTTAAACATATTTAGGAAATGTTCTATTTTATAATTAGTCATCAAATGAAAATTCCAAATTCCTAAATGAATAAATCGCTCGTCACTATCTAAAATATGTTTTAACCTTGATTAAATCTTTTCAAATAACAAAATAAACAAAAACATTAATACTTTGAAAGAGAAAAATAAATGCAGAAATAAATGCATTAATTAATAAGTTAAAATTTGGGGGATGAGGGGTTAATCAATATATTTTGCAAGTAATGCAGAGTCAATAATTTTTTCAAGCTGCTTTAATGATTAAAATGTTGAGTTTTCTTTTAATGTCACAAAACTTGGAACAAATCCAACAAATAAATAAATACAACAAAATAATTACTTATAAATAATAAATGCTGAAATATATAAAAGCAAATAACATAAATTAAATTACATTTAAAGAGGGTTAATCAATGTATATTGAAAGTCATCGAAGAGTTTTAAGGCAGTTCTTTTTACAGCTGCTTTAAGGGTTGAAATAAAACTTTATAAAAAATGTTTATTATCTTGCCATTTTTAAATGCCAAGTTAAGTTATATGTGTGGTTTGAAATGTGATCCTGTGCTTACTTCTTACTGGTGAAGACAACGTTAAAAGTTCATACTTCATGCAAAAAGAGTAACAACAAACTAAAGCAGAGCTTTCCTGATCCTACTTGATTTTTAAAAGACACTGAAAAACATAATTAAACTGTAATGAGTCACCTAGTATACTTAAAATTAATCTGAAGTGCAAACACAAAAACATTGCATGTGCCACATCCTCTCTAAAATAAATCGCAGCATATCTGCGGTTACAGTCCTTATACTTTGAGGTCAGTCCTTTTTGACAGTTATTTGACTGACCATAAAAGCCTGTCTGTAAGATGTTTGCTATCTGATATCGGTGTGGTCAACGGTTAGATTCCTGGCGTGACATAAGAGAGGTTACGATGTAACCGTGGCCTTTTAAACAAGCTCCATGGAAACAACTTGCCCTCCTAAGAACGAGGAGGATACGAGGCATGCTGCTATTTCAGACCACATGATCAGAGAGAGTTTCTCATTATGGAAACATCTTGATAAAGTTGCATCAACAACTCCAACTAAAAGATCTCCAAAACAAGAAATTAACACAGATGCTGAAACTAAGCAACACATAGCAGTGTTTCTGTAGAGTTTTAAGTAAAGCATTTTAAGCAATAACATTAAGGGAACACAAATCTTGCTCAGTAGTAATTGTGGCTTGTTTTCCAGTTAAAAAGTTGTAAAGATGCTTGCATCAAGATATATCTACTTGAGTAGATATGTACAAGTAGTCTTATTTTCTGATAAATGTATTGAAATGATGTGAGTTTATGATTATGATTATTATTTATGATACACACACACACACACACACACACACACACACACACACACACACACACACACACACACACACACACACACACACACACACACACACACATATTCAGTTATTCAGTTTAATTACAGCAAACAAGATGTAAACAGTGAAGTTAAACATTTATTATTCAAGTTTTACTTGAAAATACATTTTTGGTGCATTAAAATGGCCCTATACCTGCAGATTCTAACCCGTGTCCACATAACAAACTACAGCATCATGTTTAATATAATTTACATCTATATTTTTCAATTCAGAAAAGAGAACTCAGTCAAGGATCTTATATGCACACAATACATGTGTGTAGAAATATACAGAAGAAAGTCTAAAACTGTGAGGTCAGTTTATGACACCTATATTTTTCTGGTGTCATATTTATAGGATTGTAGAGGATCTGTCTGGTCGAGTGCCTGAGGATTCCTACTAAGGATCCGCTTACTACTCAGAGCTCTGGAATATATTTATCATCGGGGCAGTTGATTTCAGAATAGTTACATATAACTAAGCTGATGTCATCAGTCATGATTCACTGAAACATTTATGGTCAGCCAGGTTCACAGTTTGAACATTATTAAATGAATGTATTGCAGAAATATACATACTTTTTTATCTAATCTGACTTCTGTCAGGCCATTGCATCATAACAGAAATATCTAAAATACTGAACAGCCATCTGTCCAGTTTTTAAAATGTTTTAGAAACATTTTGTCTTGGTTATGCGAACGTCAAAGAAACATTCCATTTGATCATTTTGCAAACATTACGGGAATGTTACTTTTGAATGTTCTCCGAACATTCTGAAACGAGTAGTGACATTTAAAAAATGTTACTAAAATATCCCATGAACGATGTACAGATAACATTTTGGGAACATCAAGTTTGAAAGTTTGTTCAAATTTGCGTTAGTGGAAGAAAGTAGGGGTGCACGATAAAAATCGGCCGATAATTAATGCGCATCTCGTCAGTAAAGCCTGTTCTCTAATCAGCGGTAAATTCCAACAGGTGCGTGATTTCACATAGAGCAGCTGTTACTACACAGAGCCGTTGGTAACTGAGAAGATGCGCAAATCCATGTTCATTTGCACTGAGGCAAATGGTGGTCACACCAGAAACTGACCGGTTTTCGGACCCCCCCGGACCCCCCAATACAGTAAAACTGCACATTTTAGAGTGGCCTTTTATTGTGGCCAGCATAAGACACATCTGTGCAACAATCATGCTGTCTAATCAGCATCTTAATATGCCACACCTGTGAGGACTATCTCGGCAAAGGAGAAGTGCTCACTTACACAGATTTAGACAGATTTGTCAACAATATTTAAGAGAAATAGGCCTTTTGTGTACATAGAAAAAGTCTTATACCTTTGAGTTCAGCTCATGAAAAATGGGGGCAAAAACAAAACTGCTGTGTTCATAATTTTGTTCAGTGTATAATAAGCCAAATCTGTAGCAATTTAAAATTAGGGGCAATCATTGCATTTTAATCTCGATCCAAACGAAGATCGTTCATACATGTAGCATGAGCAATTTCTTTTAAAATTTCAATTAGATTGTATAATTTCTAAATCTGAAGCACAAATAGAATGGTCTGGTTTCAGCTTTGTGAAATTATGCAGCATAAAACATCTGCACAAAACAGAAACAGCCGAGGGACTGAATGGGACACAGTTTCACTCTATGACAGCAAGTGGCGCTTATGGGACAGCAGTGATTTCACTGGTTACCGGCATAAAAAAAGATGCACGCTTATAAGCACGCTTATAATTTAATATGCATTACAAATTATAAGGCAAAATAAAAAGAATTCATCTTAAACTTTTTTGAAGACAGTCAGTTCCCCTCAGAGATAAATATAAACTCCTACCACCAATTTAATCCAATATTTTGCACAATTGTGAACTTTAAGCCATAATAATACTGATTTTATTTCGATATATCATGCAGTACTAATAAAAATTGTATTAGTACAAAAAAAGGCTTTTATTATTAGCCTTGACTGTAATAGATAAATTGAGCTTGCATTGATGTATTTATGCCAATAAATGTACTACGACCAAAATAGTTGAAATGTTTTAATTTCTAATTAAATTAAATTTCAACTATAGATCCGATGTATCATGGAAATATCACTTAGATATGTGAACCTCAGTGTGTGTGACCTTATTGATATTCATGAGTTACGTCACAATGCCACATAGTAACACTGGACTGAAATAGCAAAATGCGGTTGTAAAGAAACAATATTATAAATTACCTTAGTTTAATTACGGAATTCAAACAATAAATGTGTTTTTGACACTAAAACATTGCGTTGCTGTAACTGACGGCAGCACAGAGCTCATTTGAACTGAGCTTCCTCTTTACTCTTAGTTATAGCACGAAAACATGAATGAACATCAGAAAGTATGTTGAAATACAAAGTACTTCAAACATAAAGTTTCGACATCTCTTATCTAATGTCACTTTTTCTCATTTCTTCCCACAGAGGTGAAGACAGAGGGTAAGTGACGCCATTAGCTTGCGTTGACTGTTTGCAAATTACAAGACCTTTACGAATTACGTTACGAATACTGTAGGTTTCTTTGTTCTTTCATCTGCAGATGCTCCAGAAGAGCATGGTAATGAATCTGATATGACAATTCTTAAGCAACGTCCTTGCTTTATTTAAACCACATACTAACTATATAAATGAGTCACTTAGAATTCTAAGTTGAATTCTAGAGTTCTAAGTTGGTGTGCATGAAAGGACTCTGTGATATAATTCAATAATTCCTATTTGGATGTGTATGTAAATATATTCAGCCTGCCCTATTATGGAAATCAATACAATTTTACAATGAATGACTGCAAAAGGGTGAGAAGAGGAAAGAACAGTCTCCTTCCTTGTGCATGAAGCTCACCCAGAATTCAGTTATTTCTGTGATATCATTAATGCCATTCGTTGTTAATATAAGAAAACAACCCACTTTATTACTGTTTTATGCTTGAATTAATATATGTTTTAAATATTCGCAAGGAATATTTAAAATGGAAACAGAGCGTGCATTTTGTTGACACAAGTTGTTATTTACAGGATCCCAATATGTGAATATCCAAGTCTGTCTGCATGTGTGTGTGTATTTTTGTATTTATATATTACATACCTGTTTCATGCTTGCAGAACGAACCGAGCTTACAGGACTCTTTTTAGAGAAGCCACAAAGTGTGGTAGCCACCACAGGTATAAAGACACAGACAAAACACATTATTAAAACTCCAAATATTTGCCATAAAAAAAACATCCGGCATTAAAAGTAAGATGTGTGTGTTTTTAACACAGGAAAAGATGTAACATTTGTGGTTAAGGTGGACTCCACCAACCTCACACGTAAACCCACCATGAAGTGGTTGAAGGGGAAGTGGATGGACCTCGGCAGCAAAGCGGGAAAACACATCCAAATAAAAGAGACCTATGACAGAAATACTAAGGTGAGAGGGGACTGTGTTGTCATATTTAATATCAATATCAAATGTAAAGAATATTCAGCATAACTAAATTCTAAATTCATCCATATCCAGGTTTGATGTCTGTATGGTGTTTTGTTTGGAAGCCTGGTTTCACCATGTGATAAAAATAAATAAATAAATGAAATATAATTTTTATCTCACAATTTAAACTTTTTTTTAATCAGAATTGCAAGATTTAAAAAATCTGAAAAAATGTGAAGAGTGACATAAACTTGCAATTGTCAGAATTGTGAGATAAAAGTCACAGTTACCTTTTTTTATTCTTTAGTGGAAATAAAATGCAGAATTGCTTGATGTGAACTTAGAATTAAGAGTAAAAACTTCAGAATTCTGAGTTTATATCTTGCAACTTTGATTTAATTTGTTCTCAGAAATTTAAGAAAAAAGTCAGAATTGTGAGAAAATAGAATTGTGAGATATAAAGTCAGACTTGTGAGAATAAAACGTGAGATAAAAAGTGGCAGTTAAAAAATTGTAAAAAAAAAACTTTTTATTTTTTATATATTGGCTTCCATAACATGGATCTTCTATTTTAGTAGAGCATTTGTCAAAACTGTAATGTTGAAGGTATTTATTTTATCATCAGAAATCTTGTAAAATCTTTAAATAGCTTTTTTCTACAAAATAGAATATAGATTCTCTTTGCACTTAGTTGATCAACTTGAATTTGTGACTTGTACTTTATTACACGTCATCCTTAAATGTGGCTTGTTGCTTTGACTCGTTCCTTCTCAGATCTACACGTACGAGATGAAGATCGTCAAGGTGGTCCCAGGAGACTCAGGTGGATACAGGTGTGAAGTGTCTGCTAAAGACAAATGTGACAGCTGCACCTTTGAGATCACGGTGGAGGGTTAGTGTGTCTTTCACACACAATCAGACACAACGAAAATAACACCGTCTCAGTATAAATCTGTAAATGACTGTTCTATATTTATCTTTCATCCTTGTCTGTAGCTGCTGAACAAGAGAGCCAAGCTGATATTTTGTCTGCCTTCAAAAGAGCGTAAGTCTGTGTATTATATTGACTAGTATATTTCTCATAAGTATGCAATCACATATTTAGGCCTGAACCAACCTTTAAAAAAACATGAATCAGTTAACTGTTAATCTAAATACACACACACATACTGTACATACAGTACATGCATGCATACATACTTTAGATAGATAGATAGATAGTGTTTTATGAAATTTATTGTGCTCTACTACAGTGATGCTGGAGAGGACGAGGGTGAACTGGACTTCAGCGCTCTTCTCAAAGCTGTTAAAAAGTAAGTGTCCTCTCTATCCATTAAAACCACACTGTGTCTCCTCTAACCACTTACTCTTGTTTATCACATCACTCACTTTCACAGGAAAAAGAAGCCAGAGCCTGAGGTGGAGAACGACGTCTGGGAGCTTCTGAAGAGCGCTCATCCCAGCGAGTACGAGAAGATCGCCTTTCAGTACGGCATCACTGACCTGCGTGGCATGTTGAAACGACTCAAGAAGATGAAGGCCGTGGAGCCCAAAACCAGCGAGGGTACGAGAAAGAGAGATCTGGGAAAACTCAAGCCTCTGATCTTCTGTTTGTGACTGCGTGTTTGTGTGTGGGATGTTTCTGCAGCGTTCCTGAGACGACTGGAGTCGGCGTACTCCGTTAACAAGGAAAAGAAGATTGTCCTGTCTGTGGAGTTGGTCGACCCTAATGCTGAGATCAAATGGCTCAAGAACGGCCAAGAGATCAAACCTTCTGCCAAGTGAGAAGCCAGAAAATACTCATACACACATCCAGTTTCAAAGACACATTCATGAGATAAAACATACTAGAATTATTCAAGACGATCCATATTGTTTATATTTTGCATCTAAAATGAGTTATGTCATGCACCAAACAAAATGGCAAAGATAACAATATTTTTCAAACATACAAAGGCCAACAGACGTCAGAGAAGCCTTCTCTGTCAGTTTCTGTCATGTTTAATATTGTAAGGAGATGTCACATATGTCTCTTCTGGGGCAGATACATCATGGAGTCCAATGGAAACATTCGAACCCTCACGATAAACAAATGCAGTCTTGCAGATGATGCTGCGTATGAATGCGTGGTCGGGACTGATAAATGCTTCACGGAAGTCTTTGTTAAAGGTGTGTGTAAATTCATCTGCTTGGGAAAGAGATGAACCAGAAGAGCTTTTCATTCAGTGTGTGAAATATAACCAGTGAATAGCTGATGCCACTTATTTGCAAAATCATCGACAAAAATCCAGTAAATTTTCAGTAGCATTTCATATATATATATACATACATATACATTTGTCATATATCTATCATATGTCGTATAACATTTATTAACACATATCTCACCATCGTAGTTGTAATTTTTTTAAACAATGAACTATTCCATTCATCAAAAACATTGTCTTAATTATGCCATCATCTTTTGATCAAACAGCTGATCATCGTGAAGTGGAATTTAATTAGCATTACATTTTCTCTCTAAGAATCACTCTGCAGTTTTTAAACTAATGTGAAAGTCAAGTGTAAAACTCTCAGTTCCTCTAGCATTCTGACGGCACTATTATAGTCCAGCGTATACAATGTCACACTGTCTTTATCTAATACAATGTTTCAAATCACTTTATCTAATTGCATTACAGAACCACCGGTCACCATCACTAAACTGCTGGATGATTACCAGGTCGTGGTTGGAGAAAGAGTGGAGTTTGAGATCGAAGTGTCTGAGGAAGGAGCACACGTCATTTGGTAAACAAACTACATCTTGCATCAAGATATCACCAATGCTTTCGTTAGACACAAAATACATACACATAACACAATTGTACATATATAATATTTGGTAGCACAACTGAAAAAAATACAGCTATGATAACAGGAATAAATGACATTTTACATTATATTCAAATAGAAAACAGTTATTTTAAATTGTAATAATATTTCATATTATTTTATGTTTTTGAGCACATAAATGCAGCCTTGGTGAAAAGAAGAGACATCTTTCTAAAACATAAAATATTTGACCCTGGACCACAAAACCAGTCTTAAGTGTCAATCGAAATTCAGATTTAAAAAAAACTGAGAAAATTGCCTTTAAAGTTGTCAAGATGAAGTTTGTATATTACAAATAAAAAATGAAGTTTCGATATATTAACAGTAGGGAATTTACAAAATATCTTCATGGGACATGATCTTTACTTAATATCCTAATAATTTTTGGCATAAAAGAAAAATTTATAATTTTGACCCATACAATGAATTTTTTAATATATATATATTGCTACAAATATATCTCTGTGCAGCTTAAGACTGGCTTTATAGTCCAGGGTCACATATATTCCTATTTATCCCAAATTTTTGACCATGAATGCATAGGATGTTTGAGGATCGGGAGTTGACACGAGATGACAAAAGTTCGAAGTATCGTTTTAAAAAGGACGGGAAACGCCACTGTCTTATTATTCAAGAGGCGACCACAGAGGACAGTGGGATGTACTTTGTTTACACCAACGGAGGCCAGTCAAAGGGAGAGCTCATCGTTGAAGGTAAAACCTGATCTCTACATACGTTCAACCCTCACCAGACGTTTAACTAGTGGTTTTGCAGAATAAGTTGAAAATCTTTAATAATCCTTTTCTTCTCTTTGTCAAACTCCAGAGAAGGAACTGGAGGTGTTGCAAAGTATCGCAGATCTTACAGTCAAGTCGGCAGAGCAAGCTATGTTCAAGTGTGAGGTGTCTGACGAGAAAGTCACAGGGAAATGGTTTAAGGATGGCAAGGAAGTTCAACCCAGTAAACGTATCAATATTTCCCATATCGGCAGGTCAGCATTCAGACACATGCACACGTGTTCCCTTGGCTCGGATGTATAGGTTTGAAATACGTGTGTGTGTGTGTGTGTGTGTGACTCCAGGTTTCATCGTTTAACCATTGATGACGTCAAGCCAGAGGATGCAGGAGATTACACGTTTGTCCCAGACGGTTATGCACTCTCACTGTCTGCTAAACTCAACTTCCTGGGTAAGATATCGACTCTATAGTGAGCAAAACTATCTCAGATTTGTTGATTTGTCATGACTGCACATAATCAGGTTATTCTTTATCTTTCAGAAATCAAGATCGACTATGTTCCCAGACAAGGTAGGACAAAGATCAATCCCTCAGCCAGAGTTTTTAATTTATTAGTATAAGTCTGAAAAATACGATTAACCTTTGGTTTACTGCTAGAAGCCCGGACTATTTCTTAAAGCACAGTCTAAACATAGATGCTAGCTTCATGCAGCTGGCTCAAAGTTGCTGTCTTTGACTCTCTAAACACACTTACTTGTATCTGCTTACTTTGTTTTGCTCCTTTAAGATCCTCCTAAGATCCATTTGGATGTGCTCGGGAACTTGGTTTCTCAGAACACCATCATTGTTGTTGCTGGTAACAAGCTGCGTCTGGATGTGGAGATCACAGGAGAACCCGCTCCCACCGTTTGCTGGATGAAGGGAGACAAGGTACACATGCAAAATGATGACAATTAGTCAAAAGTGATCATTTAAATAATTCATAAACATTTTAATTATGCAGCTTCAGTTTACATATTTAGAGTGCCTTATTGGGTCATGCACGTGCTCCAAATAGGGATGCATTGATATGATATGGTTTTTATCATATAAATAAAACTCTTACAATGTTTTATTAATTGAAATTAAGCAGAAATCAATTGTACATATTAAACGAAACACCTGAAACAGAATAAAATTGGAAATGTACTGGCAGCTAACTGAGGTGTATAACATAAAAAAATTATTGACTGGAGAAAGAAAAAAACTAAAACTAACTAAATAATTTAAACTTATTAAGAACAAACGAACAAGAACAAACTAATAGAAACGACAAAACCACATAGAAAAAAAAACAAAAAAAAAACATAATAATATTTCTAAATATTAAGAAACCTGTAATAGTATGTACAAATACTTAGGTTTCATGTGATTTAAAACTTTAATGTAATTAATAATATGTATGTATATATATATATTATTTAAGTGTTTTACATTGATAATGTTTGATATTTAAACTATATTGATTATTTGTTTTGGGATAAATTAACAAAAATAAATAAAAATAAAAATAAATACAAAGAAAAATACTATAATAACACTCTCTACATGCTTTAAATTACATCAGGCTTAAAAGTATAAAAACTGCTTTTAATTTATTTTGTTTTATTTTTACACAGGTATGACTGCAGTTAAAATCAAATGTTATAACATGATTATAGCCAAGGTTTTAAATGGAAAAATGTAAAATACACAAATATAACATAAAGAAACTAAATGCATGTTAATGCAAATTAAATTAAATTAAATTAAATTAAATTAAATTAAATTAAATTAAATTAAATTAAATTAAATTAAATTAAATTAAATTAAATTAAATTAAATTAAATTAAATTAAATTAAATTAAATTAAATTAAATTAACTTTTTTTCTGTGTTGATGTGGTAGTGTTATTATGTGAAATTATTTTTATTTTATTTTTTTGACTTTTTTAATGTTACGGGTATTGGTCAGACATTTATTGGCTGAAAACCATATAACAAAAATATGCAGTATTAGTTAAATATGCTCTGTTTGTAATGTTATTGCTAAATGAATAAATAAAACCACTGTGCCTGTGTATCACAGCCGCTGACAGACGCAGAGGGACGTGTGCGAGTGGATAACAGAAAAGACCTCAGCAGTTTGGTCATTGAAGGAGCAGAGCGAGAAGATGAGGCCAACTACACCATCACTGTCACCAACCCCGCAGGAGAGGACAAGGCCAACCTATTCATCAAAATCGTAGGTGTGTTTCCAGCACTGACTCCTTATTCCTCCAGATGGCACTGGGATTATGACTGCAACAAACTAAACCAAATTTCAATTTCCAAAGTAATACCAACAAAATAGTTCTACTAGCCACAAACACCATAGCGATCTCTAATGAGTGAATCCCTGTTGGTGTGAAAGCACCTTTAGGATCTAAATGCACATTTAGATTTACATTCATGCACTGGCCAAATGCATTTATCCAAAGTGACTTACATTGCATTCAAGGTAAACATTTTATCAGCGCATGCATTTCTTGGGATTCGAACCCATGCCGTCTGAAGTCACTGCTGTGTGTTGCAGATGTTCCTGATCCTCCTGAGAATGTCAAGTGTATTGGAGTAGGAGAAGACTGTGCCACTGTCATCTGGGAGCCCCCGAAGTTTGACGGAGGAGCACCTTTGAAAGGTAACACACACTTGTTACAGGTAACCCAGCTCTACCCACACTCAGAAGTCTCAGCGTCATCTCAATCTGATCCGCTTCTGTTTTCTAGGCTATCTGATGGAGAGGAAGAAGAAAGGATCCTCTAGATGGACAAAACTTAACTTTGACGTCTATGAGAACACGACATATGAGGCCAAGCGCATGATTGAAGGCATTCTGTATGAGATCAGAGTTTTTGCGGTCAATGGAATCGGAATTTCTGCTCCCAGCCTCAGCTCTAAACCATTCATGCCAATTGGTGAGAAGGTTTCGCTATTGCTTTGTTATGAACTTTTGGCATCTCTTGCTTTAACTATTGATTTCTCTCTCTCAGCCCCCACCAGCGAGCCCACAAAGCTGACCGTTGATGACGTAACGGACACTACGTGTTCACTGAAGTGGTTGGCTCCTGTGAGAATCGGAGCTGGAGGGCTGGATGGATACATCATTGAATTCTGTAAGGAAGGAGGTGAGTCATTTGCTGGACTAAAGCATGGCGGATCTAAACTCACTTCACCATTGTGCACTTGGGCAATGTTTCTCCAAGAATTCTCTCAGGCTATATGTGGATAAATAATAGGGCTGGGTCATACAATTTATGAAAAATAACTTATTTTGTTTCATTTAGTGTCCAAGACAACATTTGTTACTTTTAATTGGTACTATTGAGTACTAGTGAAGTGACACAAATGCAAAAAAAATGACTAAATCTTTATCTTAAAAATCTAAATATGTCAATGTTTCTAAAATTACACAGTTTTGATTTTATTTCATATATGTATTGATATTTATGTTTTTTGCTCTAAAATGTTTAAAGTAAAATAAGAAAATTGTATTCATTGGTTTATTTAAATGAACATTTAATTTAGCAATAAATATTATTTAAATGCAACGATATAACAATATATTTTAAACTAATAAAAAAATATAACTTACTTTACTAATGTTTCATACTGAATCTCAATAATGTAATCTCACGATGAGGACAATATGGCTTAATTTTCTATAAGATAAAGCATTACAACTGTAGGGGTGAATATTCAGTATGTCAAAAAGCTCAGTCACATGCCCTAATCCTTGTTATTTAATTTATAATACATTTATTTATTTTAACTAATATATTTAATATTTTTTAGTCAGTGTTTATTTTGAATGTTTGTCATCTAAAAGTATTTTTTAATTTGTCATTTTCTTATTTAATTATTTTTTATGTATATAATATTATATGTAAATATTATTTATTTATTTATTTATCTATGTATTCATTTATAACAAATAAATAATCTAATCTTTTTAAAGATTTATTTTGAATGTTTTTTATATAAAATTAGTTTTCATTTGTCATTTTTTATTTAATTGTTATTAATTTGTTTATTATTGTATGTAAATATTAATTGTTAATTTATTTATTTATCTATCTATTTAATTATTTATTTATTTTAACGAATAAAATATCTTATATTTTTTTTAGTTAGTGTTTTACTTGGAATGTTTTCATTTAAAATAATTTTTTACTTTGTCATTTTTATTTAATTATTTATAATGTATTTAATATTATATGTAAATATTATTTATTTATTTATCTATTTATACATTTATAACATATAAATGTATAAATATAAATTTAAATATTATAAATCTAATATTTTTTTTGTTTTTTGTTGTTGTTTTATTTTGAATGCTTTTATTTAAAAATGTTTTTTTAATTTGTCATTTTTTATTTAATTGTTATTAATGTATTTATTATTGTATGTAAATATTAATTGTTTATTTATTTATCTATTTATTTAATTACTTGTTTATTTTTAAAAAATAAAATGTCTAATCTTTTTTTTAGTAAGTGTTTTATTTGGAATGCTTTTCATTTAAAATAATGTTTTAATTTGTCATTTTTTATTTAATTGTTGTTAATGTATTTATTATTGTAAGTATGAAACTATTAATTGTTTATTTATTTATCTAATTATTTAATTACTTGTTTATTTTTTTTAAATAAAATGTGTAAGCTTTTTTTTTAGTTAGTGTTTTATTCTGAATGCTTTTTTTATTTTATAAAAAAGTTGATTTAAGAAAAATCAATTTGTCATTTTTTGTTTCATTGTTATTAATGTATTTATTATGTTAAGTATGTAAATATTAATTGTTTATTTATTTATTTATATTGGATTTAATTATTATTATTATTAGTCCTTTTTATATTCCTGCATGTCAGAAACAGAGTGGCATCCTGCTAACACGGATCTGGTTGAGCGGCAGAGTTATGTGGTGAGAAACCTTCCCACTGGAGAGAAGATGAATTTCCGTGTGGTTGCAGTGAATATGGCGGGCCGCAGCCCTCCTGCATCGCTCGGACAGCCCGTCACCGTCAGAGAGATTATGGGTAAGAATAAAACAAGATTCATGGAAAATAAGGTTTGTTTCTAGCAAACCTGTTCCTTCACAGTGATGCTCTCCTCTCGTTTCAGAGCATCCTAAGATCCGTCTGCCTCGTGAACTCAGAACCAAGTACATCAAGAAAGTCGGAGAGAAAATCAACCTTGTCATCCCCTTCCAGGTGTTTATGATAAAAACATGAAGCACATCTATGATGAAGCACATCATTTAACAAGCGCTTGTGTTGTTTCAGGGCAAACCGCGTCCTGTTGTCACATGGCTGAAGGACGGCCAGCCGGTGGATGAAAAGAAAGTGGGCGTCAGGAACTCAAACGTCGACTCCATCCTCTTCATTCGTTCTGCTGAGAGAGAGCACTCTGGAAAATACACACTTAGCTTGAAAATTGAAAACATGGAGGACTGCGCTAACATAGACATCCGGATTGTAGGTAAGATGACATAGAGTTTAAAAATAGTGGTCGATTAATATATATAGAAAGCATTGTGGCTGAAATAATAGTGATATGCAATGCAATTTAATGTTAACAAATAATACACAATATTTACAATAATTTTATAAAACTCAGTTAAGTACAGAAGTAACAATTTCTAATCTTTTTTGTCAGTCAAACTACTTTGATGTTCAATATTTAATTACCTTGAAAACATAGTGGTCTGATGTGGGAATATGATCACATGACATGCAGGTAAACAAAATATTTATAATCTTTTTAGTTATTTTGAATGATTTAATTTTACAATTATTTAAAATTAAATAATATTTTTTTTTATTATATCTGATTTATTAGATTTATTTAATTTGTATGTAAATATAAATACTTTTTAAATGAATTTTTTTTATCAATTTATTTCATTTATTTGCTTAAATATAAATTTTTAATTATATTTTGGATTTGATCATTATTTATTTATTTGTCTGTGCTCTCAGTGAAGCTCCCTGCATCTTAAAACTATTTAGATTAATTTGCTTTCATCAATTCCCAAACCTTCCTCCCTCATGGATCCCAGTTTTGGGAAACTTAAGTTGACAGCCCTGAAATCTCCCTCTGATCGTATCGCTCACATGCTGACCCCAAGTTCATCTGACACTCCGACTCTCTTCCCAGATAAACCCGGCCCTCCGACTCAAGTGCATGTGACTGACGTCTGGGGTTTCAACGCAGCATTGGAGTGGAAACCACCTAAAGATGACGGCAACTGTGAGATCACCGGCTACACGATCCAGAAAGCGGACAAGAAAACCAAGGTGAGAGATCTGATCTCCATTTATCCACCAAAACACCAGTCTGTCATCATTAACTCACCCTCATATCTTTCTCTGACTTCAGTATGATTTAGCCATCAAATAGCCTACTGTTTTGGTGATTTATCATCATGTTTTGAGCTCAACCGCATCCATCCATTTACCGTAGGGTGTTTGGAACAACATGAGGGTGAACTGTTATTTTTGTGTGAATGACTCCCTTTCTCCGTCACTTCCTCACAGGAGTGGTTCACGGTGTATGAGCACAATCGTCGCACTAACTGCACCGTCTCTGACCTCATCATCGGAAACGAGTACATGTTCCGCGTCTACAGCGAGAACCTCTGTGGTCTCAGCGAAGATCCCTGCATGAGCAAGAACACCGCCGTCATTGCCAAGAATGGTCAGTGTGGTCAACAGCATACATGTCGGAAACATGTCAAAAATTAAGCTTAGATATTTGATTGCACTGCAAAAAAAAATTAGCTTGTCAACAAACTTTTGTTGACAAGCTAACTAGTTAGACGTGCACAAATCAATGGAAAAACCTCATTTAGATTTTTCTTATTAAAAAATTGAACGCAATTTTGGGATTATACATGTGGTTTAATAATAATAATAATAATAATAATAATAATAATAATTAATATATAATACAAATAATATATTAATATATTGTATAATTATTATTATTTTATTACTGAATAAAAACATAAAATGACTAAAAAACTCACCTTTACTCTAAAATAAAAAATAAAATTAAGTATTTTGTTTTGTTTGTAGGGCTTCACACTTTATAACTGAATATGTCTATAATATAATAATATCTAATACTATTTAAATTACTAATAAATTGCTTTAAAAAAACAGAAAATTACTAAGAAAATTACAAAATAAAAACAAATTCTATCCTAGTATTTGAAAAAAAGTATTATATATATATATATAAAATTACAACTATAAAATTACAATAGTAACATCTATGACTTAATGTCTTAATTTCTTAATTTCCCAACATTAAACCTTCATGCTTTTATTTAAACAGAAAATGACATGTTGCTTTCCCAAATGCACATTATAAGCAACCCAAAGTCAAACACTCTGCACATGCAGCTTATATATTTATTTATTTAAATCCCAGCCTCTGTAATTCGATCATCTCATTAATCATGCAGCCCTTTAATTATAACATGTTACATTGTCAGGACCGTGTTTGGTAGATATAACTGTAGCACACAGGTATCAAATGTCTGTGGATTGTGATGTTGATTTCTCAATGTCACACTCTCAGGTTTGGCGAGTAAACAGTCTCCCTTCAAGGAGAAGGATATGACCTGTGCTCCGAAGTTCACCGCACCCCTCGTGGATCGATCTGTGACTATCGGCTACAGCACGGCCATCAGCTGCGCGGTCAGAGGCTTGCCAAAGGTACAAGACAACATACTCTTCTGAACACGAGGACTATGCTTAGTATGTTATAGTTTTAGGCAAAACACTACAGGTGAATAAGGTAAAAGAAATTATCACCATATTTCCTCTGATGATTAATCACAGTACATAAAGGCAATTGTTTTGTATTACAAGTTTTCTGAAATGTTATATTTGATTATGTATAGATGTGAGGCATTGTCTAGTAAAATATGCAGTCATTTACATGCATTTTCAGGTTAGAAAATTATTGTTGCATTTTGTTGACATATTAAAGTAAAAGGATTTCAAAAGAAGGGATTTTGAATATTTGTAATTTATTTATTTTTTATCAGAAAATTCAACAGACAGAAAGAAACAAAACATTTACACCATGTTTTTAGGAATAAAAGGTGATGTAAAATCAGATATACAGTAGAAACAAGCCCTTCAGCAATAAAACCCCAAAGTCTGTGGATGTAAGTGCTGCAAGGAGAAGTGGAGAAGAAGAAAAAACACATTTTGAGACATCTGCCATTACATTTTTGTATTATAATCGAAATCTAAAGATGCAAATAGATAAAGTGTAATAAACACAAGTGTATTTTGGATGCTTTCTGTCCAGTAGTTTGATACAACATGTTATAAAAAGCCAAAAAGCCCAAAATCTCAAAACTAATACTCACCATCATTCAGCATCCTTAACATTTCCACAATCCACTGCAGGAAAAATCAAACATATATATATATATATTCACTCATTCTTATCATGAAACAAAATCAATATCAGGAGATGTATATAGTTAATTAATAAACATCAAATTTCACCTCTGAACAGAGCAGTTGAATATTACAGCTTGACTTCTTTGTGTGTCTGTGCAGCCGAAGATCATCTGGATGAAAAACAAGATGATCATCGGTGACAATCCAAAGTTCCTGATGCAGAATAACCAGGGAGTTTTGACTCTAAACATCCGCAAACCCAGCACCTTCGATAGTGGAAAGTACTCCTGCAAGGCTGTGAATGAGCTCGGAGAAGATGAGGTGGAGTGCAAACTGGAAATCAAAGGTAATGTACACTGAAAATAACTTTTTAAAGGAGAAATTGCTAGTACATTTCACAAATAATTACGAAGAAACGGCAAGTAATGCATTACATAAAATGTGAAATTTTGAAATAGATGCATGAAATAGCTTTTTTGTTTTTGTTTTGTAAAACATGCTCCAGTAACATTTAATTAAAACTTTGTTACATTGAAACGGCTTAATAAACACTAAACAATTCATTAATAAAAGCCTATAAGGTTTATGGGTGGGGTTAGGTGCAAGAAAATATTATTAGCTCAGGATGAAACCCATATAGTTCAATAAAAAATCCCATCATGCCGAACAACCTGTGTGGCATCAAGAGTTCAATGTTTTAAACGCAGTACTTCAGTAATTCACTAGAGGGCGCGTGTAGTCAGTGTTTCCTCTATTCAACTGCTGTGTCATGTTTTCTGACACGCTTGTGTCACCAGTTAAACACTATAACCAAGAAAGCATGTATATCATCATTAGAACGTGTCACCAGACACCTTCCAGCTGGAAAGTTACTTGGCACAGACAAAAAACATGAACAAACACAGATATGCAACCAAACATCTCTTAAATCAGCTTTTATTGCTGGAGAAGGGTGAGTACATTTATGGTGGTTTAATGTATATGTGTCACACTGACAACACACAAGCTTTACATGCAGGAAAACTAGATGCTTTATGGGTTTCCAATTGTGCAACATGTTACAGGAAGATAATTAAAGCAGGAATGTCAGACTTAATTTCACATTTCTCTTTTTAGTAATGCCACTGGCTGGCATTTCAAACAGCACATTATCATAGTGCTGCATTTGAATTCTGTACGCAGAACACATGAAGTAGATATTATGCACAATTTTCTGCTCATTCAATCCACTGATCTAAACAATTTACATATTACTTTTCTTCATATCTAATGCAATATCACAGTTCAGTTAATCTGTTTATAATAATAGTTTACCCAAACTAAAGAAGGCCATTAATGATAATGATTTATATAATGATATAAATTTAGTGCTGTCAAATGATTAATCAGGATTTTATATATATATATAAATAATTTTTTAAAGCATATTTTTAGGCATTTTTACATTGTTTTCATGACATTTCAGAATATTTATCCCTAAAATATTTAAATAAGTATTATATTTAGCCCAATTTAATGTATTTTTACATTACTTTCATGGTATTTAAGGACATTTATCTCTAAAATTTTTTAATATATTATATTTTAGCCTATTTTGGGGCATTTTTACTTATTTTCATGGCATTTAAGAACAATTATTTCTAAAAATATTAAAATACGTGTTATATTTAGCCTTTTTTAGGGCATTTTTACAAGCCTGTGATAACATTTATTCTTAAAAAATGAGTTTTTCATAGCATTTAAGGACATTTAGCCCTAGAAATGTTACAATATGTTAGATTTAGCCCAATTTAAGATATTCAAGGGATTTTTATGTGTTATATTGTGCCTATTTGGGGGGTATTTTTACATTGAAGGAAATTTGAGTTATTTATCCCTCAAATTCTCATTACGGTAATAAAAAAAACTTCTCATTATAGTCTAACCATCAGTATAAATTGAGTGCAATAGATCATCCCATGATGTATATCATTATTGTTTTATGAGTAATATAAACAGCATCTCTTGTCACAAATGCATTCTCTGTCTTCTGAACGCAGCTGCGCTGATAGAGAAGAAGGACTAGGATGAATGAAAGCATCGTTAACAGCAGAGATGAAGCAGATGGGAAATGACATCGACTGTGTATGGTCCACTATAAACGTATGTTTTAAAGTCATGTGTGTTTGCCAGGCTCTCCATGTGAATGAAATTACTGATGCCGGCTCACACGGTCTTAAACTCGCGCTCTGATTTTGTAGCTTTTGAAGGCTTTGAATAAACGCTCGGTTGACTGCATTAAACACCAGTCAGAAGTATTTTTATCAATACTATAGCAACCGGTGACGGTGTGCAATATGGACAATTATGCATGTTCAAAAACAATGGCTTTAAAAGGAACTCAAAACACAGATCCTTCCTTTCAACATGTAGTCGACATACAGTATATCCTGCTCATAAATGATTTTAGGATCAAACTGGTGATCGATTACCCAGTTCTTGCTGATCTAAGTACATTATATAAACTGAATGCATACCTTAATGCGGTCTGAAATGACTCATGCTTTCATTTTGCTAGAATATTTGCACCCCAAACTGCATTGTATGTGTAACTTGTATCTGCATTTGTAGTGTTAGAATAGAAAATAAACTGATTTTATGACAAATGCAGCATCAGCGATTTCACACACCCAAACACATCAAGAAGATATTTCAACCATTTTCTGCTCTTTCAATCCACTAATCTTCACAATTTACAGTTAGATGTCTAAAGCCCACAAACTAATATTTTCCACAATGTCATGGATCCGTTGGCTGTTTATTAAAAGACAATTTGTATTAAAATGTGAATGATTTGAAAATGAGGATTTTTTCAACTAGTATTGATTAGGATATGTATTTTGACAAATGTTGTTGAATCTCACAAAGTCCAGGTCATATTTAGTCTCAAACACACACACACACACACACACACACACACACACACACACACACACACACACACACACACACACACACACACACACACACATATATATATATATATATATATATATGTATGTATGTATGTATATAAAACTTGTTTCAAATGTTTATGTTTATTCATTGCATTCAAAGATATTCATCCTTAAAATTTGTATTATATTTAGGCTAATTTAGGGTATTTTTACATTACTTTTTAATAACATAAGCACATTTATCATTAGATGTTAAAATTGCAGAAAACTATAATACTATATATATATGTATGTATGTTGTGTTGGATCTAAGGACATTTATCTATAAAAATTTTAAATATGTTATATTTGCATAAAACAATAATAATAATCTCTCTCTCTCTTTATATATATATTTGTGTGTGTGTGTTTATTATATATTACAAATAGTTAGAATATTAATAGCCAAAGATTGACAACTAAAAAATAATCCTACTAAAAACAAACATTTCAGTTTGGCTTGGCCAATTTACTGTATTCATTTGCTTAAATCATTGCATGCAGTTGCGCTCAGCCACTTGGTGCTGCTGAGGCAATGCTGTAAGATCATCACCATAGTTTCTGCAGGTTTCTATGGCAACTGAACCACTATATATCCAACCGAGATGGAGGGGAGAGGAGCAGAAGAGAGGAGGGGAGCAGAGAGGTGAGCTCTGGAAAGCAAAGGGGAGGAGAAAGCCAATGAGGGGAGCGGAGAGGAGAGTCAGACAGCAGGGAAAAGTAGGGGGGAAAAAACACTGGCATGTCTTCAGAGACAATAAATACATGCATGTTAGAAAGAGAGAGAGAGAGCGGGCTATTTCCAGCCCATGGTTGTCTTGGAAACAGAGGCCTCGCTACTGATGCAGACTTTCAATGCTCACAGATGCTCGGCACTTGAATCTGATTAACAACAACTGGCGATTACTATCCCGTATATCAAATATAACAAGTCAGCACAAAGACTGTGACCTTCACCTACAGAGCTTTAGAGAACGCTCAAATAAATAGTACACAGTCACTACAGACATCCCTGATTGTATAAAACATCACACAGATGCCATTTTACACTAATGTGAACGCAGCCAAATGCATCTATCTGTCAGACAGTAGTGTACACAGGAAACGAGACAATGGAAAAATACAGTAACGCATACAGTCAGTCGGCAAGCAGCATCAATGCAGATGATTTCCAAGAGCGAAAGCACTATATGCTGATGCTCGATCACTGTTTTCAATCACTTGATTAGCAGCTCCCCCTCACTCACTCCTCTCTGAAGGACAGAGGGTTTCCCACATTTCACAGTTGCTATGGAAACACTGCAACGAGAACCAGGAGTGCATGCAGGAAGTGTGAGGCGTATAGGTATAAGGCCGCAGGAAGATTTTCTTCATCCAGTTTTTAGTAACTATTCACTACTACCGGTTAAAAGTTTGGATTTTTCATGTCACTTCTGCTCACCAAGACTGCATTTATTTGATTAAAAATACAATAAAAACAGTAATATTGTGAAATATTATTGCAATTTAAAATAGCTGTTTTCTATGTGAATATCTGGTCAAATGTAATTGATTCCTGTGATGCAACACTGAATTTTCAGCATCATTACTCCAGTCATCAGTGTCACATGATCCTTTAGAAATATGCTGAATTGCTGATTATGGGTTGCAAGGTCACGATAACGTTTGCTGACTGCATATAATAAAATGCAACTAACTATAAAAATGCACGGTTAGGATAGCAAAGTCAGTTTTCTTATTCAGCTGGTTTTTTATACTATATGTAAAAAACCCTTAATTGAGCACAGTGTCTAATAAATAATCTGGCTATTGAATAAAACATTTAAGAACCACTGATTTAATCCTTTAGAAACTGTGAATGATAGACTGAATAGCAATAATGATGAAAGCAATTTGACTGTTTTCTAAACATCCACCAGATGGTTGATATATTAGACCACGCCCCTCTACAAAAACCCCGCCTTCAACAGACAAAAGTCATATGTAAAGGAAAAGAACGAAAAGAAAAAATGCACAAGCCACACCCCATTTTTTGCTATTTACAGAGTCTTGAACCATGATTTCAAAAACAAAAGTCAAGCATAAAGACACGTAGTCAGAATTCTAAAGCCAAAATGTCCATGTTTTATTGGTAAAGAGCATCTGTGTAACGAATGGCACAGTGCAGAGGCTCACACGCACAGTTAAGCATTTGCCACAACCTTTGACCCGGAACTGATGTCCAATCAACTAGCTCTCCACAGCCGAACCACACAGCATCAACATAGAAAACAAAGCAAATTAACTAAAAATACTCAGTACAAATAAATAAGTAAACAGATGAAGATAAATGGAACAGAGCCGATATCAGCAGTACTGTATTTTTTGATGCAAAAAGATGAACTTTATTTTACTTTTTTGAGGTGTGTGTTGTTCTAAAGAGAAATATATGAGTGAATCTCATAAAATTTGCAAAAAAAAAAATCACCACAAAATTGTATTATTTAGCCTATTTTTATCTTTTTTTTTCACAATGCGACATTTCATCAAAAAACTGCAACAAAAGAAAACATTCTCAAAATTGCAACTTTTTTTATATAATACTGTTTGCTGCACTCACCACTTTATGCTAATTTAAATGAAAAATTATATATATTTTATGTATGATAGTAATTTTGTAATTTATTACAGTAATGACAATCTATAATACAATATGGGAATTACAAACAAAATCAAAAGTAAATGATCCATACAGCACTAGCAGTAAAATTTATTCTATTATCATGAAATGAAATGTCACATAGAAGGAAAAAAAATGCAAAGGTCCAAAAACAAGGATTTTTTTTCTTTATGCACAACACAATTCTATTCATTTGGTGCTGTGGTTAAATATGGCCTGTTTTCATGAGATTCACACATAAATAGAAGGAGAGGGAAATGCAGATAGTTTCCAAAAAACTTAATTCTGTTTCAAATCCTGAAGAACGCATGTTCTGCTAATGGTAAGTCAAAAAATAGAAAATATTTACATCTTTAGATTATATACATGGCAATACATGAACACATGGTCAGTATGAGAAGGTGAAATATAGAGAGAGAGAGACAGAGAGAGTCTACAGTGATGATACTGCTTCATATAGTAGTCATAATACAATCTTTCTGTGCTGATTCAGAAACTGCTTCAACACGGGTCTCAGCCCCAGTGTCTTCATCTCAGCCAGTGAAATCATCTTAGAGCAGCTTTCGAAAATGGGGAAATGTTTAGATGAATTGTCTTTCAGTAGCTGTAAAGGTGATGTGATTTTGCTGGACACAGAGAGGATGCATAGATGGGACTACAACCTGCTACAGGACGACACAAATCTGAACGCTGACGTACTGATTCAGCGCCTTATGATCTTGGGCAGGTAAGCGTTTGGCCATTTAACATTTCACAAGTTTGTTTATATAATATGAAATGAGGTATGGAAAGGCTCAAATGCGAGTCTAATTCAAGCAAAGACTTCATTTGTGGCTTTAAGTCAACGTATGTTAGCTATATGCTGGTGTACTTACAAAATAATCTCCGAAAATGAACAGATATATATGCATTTAAAAACTTCAGACTTTCTCTTTCAAGAAAAATGAATCAATGACTCATCTTGCAGTCAGCTTTATATGCAATAAAATACTCTAGAGTGAGAATCTTCCTCACGAGATACCACTAATTAGCAATAGCATGTAGCATATCAAGACTCATTTGTAGAAACTGATTGTTGATGTAGCTTTAGCATTGCATTTGGGATCACATTGATGTGCTCTGCCAAAATCTTTCAATTTTCTAGCATTAAATAGGCTAAAATGTTCAAGTTTTACATCCAAGATGAATGCAAATATGCCTCTCTGTGTATTTGTTTGTTGATAAGATCACATGCACCAAAAGATGTGCATGTTTCAATTTCGATTTCTGGTGTCAAGGACACAAAGCGAGGCAAAGAGAACACGTTCCTCAAATTAACTAACCTTTTACTTATGTGATACTGATGTAATTCTGATCTACCTGTTCCGCATCAGCAGATGAGGGTCAGGTGCTACAATAAGCTTTCAAGAGTATTTCCTGGCAATGATGTTGTTGCTAAGCAACTCCACTGGATATTCAAACACAAACAGATTTATACTGTAGGGAGAAATATGGAAAGCAATAAAAGAAGCAGAAAAAATATATAGTTTGCTCTATAATTCCATTATGAAGAATAGCAGGGAGACATTTGAAGGACTGGTGGGAGACAATATAAATCTATGTATAGCACTTAATCAATAAAGGTATCTTTAATCAAACTTAACAAAATTAATGCAAAAAACAATTGCCCAAATTTGATTCAAGAAAGGTCCCAGCATTTGAAAAATGATGAATCAGTTTTAACACCAACAATCTGATCAAAGATGAGGAATTGGAAATTAAAAATCGAATAAAGTTTAATGCAGCAATTACAATATAACACGCATGTGGACTCTACTCCAATTAATGGCACATTGCACATTGTTATTATACAACTTCAAAGCCATTCAAGGATGAATAGAATGCTTTATGTAGTCAGCAGTTGTCGCATGGCTCCCACGAAGGACCTGTCAGTCCGCGAATCTCTTCAAAGAAAATATTCTCTGGAAGTGAGGCATACAAGTTTCCCCAATGGATGGCTAGTGTTAAATTTTAAGCGGCCTAAGAGCGGTATTATTCCCATTCCCTGAACCCTGATTCCCAGACCCAGCGATTTGGTCTATAAACAGTATACTTGAAAATCTTTACATTACATGTCATATTGCAAAATCTTTCATCAGAAAAATCGGGACATTTTCACAATGTCTTTCATTCTCTCTCTGTTAAAAATCTAAATTTTTTTTAATGTAGGTGAAATCTCCTGTGCTGCGTATCCCAGTATATTTCAAAGCTTCAATACAGCTTATTTTAAAGTCAACATGAACTCAAAATAGACGCTGTTTACATTAACACAAATTCCTTATTGTGCATCGGTGCACATTACGCAAGGTAAAAAACAAAATATCTTCAGAATCTTTTATTAAAATGTAACCTGCTCCGCCTCTGAAACCACTTTCCATTTCGGCTACTCTCACGAATCTCTCTTGACTCCATTCTGGTACACCCACTTTTCATGATCCAATCAATTCCTGATTAATAAAGTCATGACCCGCCCTGCATCCATTGAATATTCTGTTTCACATAGAAATACTACAGAAGTTAAATGGGTTGCGAATGGCGTTTCATGTTGACTTTAAGTCCAGACACGTTCTGCACACATCAAATGCCAGTGAAATAGCCCTTACACACTGCTGTTACTCTTCGATTCAGGCGAAAATACAAACATATGACACTCAAGATCTCTTCAAACGCAGATCTGCACAGAGAGTTTGCACTACGGCAGCATGTCGGCAGGTGCTGTTGTACCTTTGCAGAGGACAGCAGCCAAGTACTCTTATTGTTCACATGGAAAGACTTCTTCTTTCTGCCCTCTCCTCTAGGGATGATGAAAGTGTATGTCACCCTTTTAGAGTTCAGATTTCTGAGCTTAAGAACTGATCCTCACTTGTGCTAGATTCAGAATGTCATCATGAAGCAGAGTGAACATGAACATGTGTTCTGGATCACAGCAGTTTAAGTCTTTATTTTTGAATAAGTTTCAGTTAATACTGTCCCTTACACACACACCCACACACAGGTACACTACCTACCGAGGCGAGTACAATGAATAATGATGTCAACCTCCGGGAAGTGTAAATGTGTGTATGCTTTTATACAGGTCTGTTAGCTGTTGTACATCAGTGTGTGTACTCGGTGTCGCTGGACTGTGGCAAACCAACACTTAAGTAATTACACTACTTTAATATAGACTATATTTTTTAATACGTGGACACAACTCATAAGAACTGCAAAAAAGACGCTTGCTTTGGCACATATGTACTCAATAGCGCCATGTCCACTTCATCAGCCTTTCTGTTCATTGAGCGGAATATTCCATAGAATCTGTCGGAAAGGTATGGAATTCCATAATGTCCGAGACTGCAAAAGTCTTGACAGTCATACTGGTTTAAAACCAGTCTACTTCCCTTTCTGTGTGTGCATGTGTATGCGAGGGTAATCATATCTGGGTTTCCTGAACACTCTCCTTGGAGCCATTCGATAGCAACAGCGGCTCAGTCTGCAAATTGGGAACGTGATTAAGGCATTTAAAATTTCCATGGAAAGTAGTCGCCATTGGGATGGGAATTGGTAGAGGAGGTGAGGTCGAGCCAGGGTTTGAGGGGTCACTGGAAGTCCCCATTTTCATGGTCGAAGCCTGATTTTGGGAAGAAGGGTTGGGTTTGTTGTTGAGCATTCCAGAAGCCATGTTCAAGCCCAGTACGTTGTTGTTAAAGTGGTGTGTTTTGTAGTAGTGGTTCAGGTGGTCAGCTTGCCCAACGCTCGGTAAGGTCAAGATCTCAGCGTCATGATTCCTCGGACTCTGCCTGCTTCCTCCACCAGATCCTGCACCTGTGTGGATGGTGCTCCCTCCCGTGATGCCACTAGCCCCACCGGCAGATCCGATCTCATCTTCGACGTTGATGATCTCAATGGCGCGAGCCGGACCATGGTGTTTGTGCAGTTGGTGCTGCTTGCGAAGCTTGTAGAAGACAACCAGCATCACGGCCGCCATGAAGGTGATGGCCACAAAGCAGCCGATGATGATCTTGGTTGTCTTCATTACGTCCTCAAGACCTGACAGGTTGGCGATGTCTGTGATGGAGACCGTGAAAGGATGATCAGGTGCACGTGTAGCTCGTGGTGACAAGGAGGACAGCATTGAACTAGTGGGACCTGCTGATGCAGATGCAGCCGTCGGCCCTGGAAAACTAATGAACGTCTCATTGACGAACTGCCGTGCTGAATCGTGGACATCTTGCCCAGACTCTACAGTTTCAACTGTAACAGTTGTGAAGTAGCTGTAGCCATTGCCTGGGTCAGATGCAGAGACGTTCAATACAGCAGTTGCTGTGGTGTTGCCAGCAGAGTTGGTGACCATACAGGTGTACGGTCCTGTGTCTTGCATGGTCACGTTGGTGAAATTCAGGGTTCCATCATGCAGGACTGAGATCCGGACCTTGTAGGCTCCATGGGTCATCAAGGTTCCATTGGGGGTCAACCAATTAACAGAAGTCATGGATGTCCCAGTGCGGCATTTCAGCTCCGCTGCCATTCCCTCCGTCACATTCAGATCAGTGGGTGGCTCCACAATCACAGGTGCATAGCAGGTAAAGTCTCGCTGCTCGAGGTCACCAATGTATCTGCCCTTAGTACCCGGTGGGGCATGGCAACGTGCACAACAAGTGGAGTTATCAGGAACGGTTTCTTTAAGCCACCAGCTCAACCACAGAACGTCACAGTTGCAAACCCAAGGGTTGTGGTTCAGATGGACGCGCTCTAACTGCTGCAGAGGAGTGAAGAGATCATGGGGCAATGAATGCAGAGAGTTATGGGACAGATTTAGCTCCTCCAGGTTTTTGAGGTCATCAAAGGCATTCCTCTCAATGACGGAGATCTGAGAGTGCATGAGCCACAGTTTGCGAAGAGACACGAGGCCTTGGAAAGATCCAGGATGCACCTCACCCAGTTGGTTTCCTGACAGCTCCAGTTCCTCTAGCCGCACGAGAGGCGTCAAGTTGGGTACATCCTTAAGCCCACACATGCCCAGATTCAGGAAACGTAGGTTCAGCAACCCCTCGAATGCGGCCTCCGAGATGAAACTGAGTTTGCGCAGCTCACCGAGGTCTAACCTTCGCAGCGATGGCACACGGTGAAAGGCATATGCCGGGAGTGTCTCTATAGGGTTGTTTCTTAGCCAGAGTTCACGCAGCTTGCTCAGGTACTCAAATGCTTGTGATGGTACCAGTGGCAGTCTATTGTCAAAAAGCTCCAAGGTGATAAGATTGGGAAGGCCATTGAAAGCTCCCACTTCTATCAGACGAATCTGGTTCTTAGACAACTGTAAAATTTCCAGATGATTTAGGTGCTTGAAGGTGTCTGACTTGATCACCTGCAGAAAAAGACAAGAAGAGAATATAGTAAGTTATAAAAGCAGACATATTCCGGACCTGGTTTACTGCATCTCTACTGTTACAGGTTAACCTATTCTGCAGCAGTCTGAGTGATTAAGCCATATGTCTTTGTATTAGTATGTATACACACAAAAGTTGCATCTTTGTTATTTTTGATGCTATTTCAGTTTGTGCGTATGCATAACCATCTGTAACTCTGTGATCGAAGATGCCTGATTTACAATGTCTGATGGTTGTAGCACTGGAAAGTTTCATTAACAGAGCTCGTAAACAACGGTTGACCAAGTATCATTAGCACTAGGGATTTGCAAATCCTTGCAAGTAATAAAAATATATGTTTCATATTGAATAGAAATAGCAAAATGGCAGTTAAATGAATATCTTTGGTACTTGCACAGTTACTACTGGTTAAATTGATTGATAAGTTATAGGAGCAGCATACCAATGAAATGGTTAACGTTCTGGATTAAAATCAGAGCAATTTTTTTTTAATTGAGTAAACTGGTCCATAATTAATTTTCTATTGATTTTAATCTGACAACTTCTCCTTTTTCTAACAATTAAAGGAAATTTGATATTGCATGGTCATTTTCATACGTACCTAATTTTAGCTGTTTTTTTTTTTTGGATAGTAAGGCAGTTTTCATGTCCAGTTCTTGGAGGAAACATTTTAAACACCTATTTAGGGTATCAAGGAGGGTACCTGTATGGAATTCTCCTGGAGGTTGAGGTATCGAGTATTGGACGAGATACTCTGTGGAACTTCATTCAAGCTTTTTCTGGTACAGATCACTCGACTGGCTTGATTGGAACAGCTACAGGGAGAAGGGCAGGCGGGACTGGCTTCAGCCAATCTAGGCCCAAGGAGGTGTGGCCACAACAACAGTTGGACCAACCAGATGAGGGGGGAGGGGCTGAAAAGGCCTGTTACCATAGCAGCCTGCATGGCAACTGAGTCATGTCCTGCCCCTTTCCTAAAAAATAAAAAAAGGCAAACCGTGAGTGCCAAAAACCCTAAAAAACTTCTTAAATGGAAATGGAAGTGTAATTATAATAACAACATCCACAAAACAAGAAAATAATTAACTTTTTTACGATTAACTTGTGGAATCAGGTATCTCGTGGCATCAAAGTGTAATCCACACAGTTGTCAACAGCACTGCATGCTGCTATGGGAGTCTTCTGTTTTCCATCAGAATCATCACAGTCAGCACTGGCCTTGCTTACTGGAAGAAAATACACGGTAGGGGTAACGAGAGAGGTCAAAAACTGCATATATGTACAGCTTATCGTATTTCATATACCGTAGCTAAGGGTGTGAGGGTCAGTACATCAGCAACTAAAAACTCTGACCTGTGCAATTAAATGTTTTGACCTCTAGCAAAACTGAAGTAGAATTTAATTTAATTTAATTTTCACTATTTTCTTTGCTTATTTTAGTACTTTTAACCATTGAGTATGTAGTCATAATTGTAACACAAAACTCGTACATTTATTTTTCTAGTCCATGGAAAAAAAAAAAGAAAAAAAAACTTCCAGATTTGGATTGATCTGGCCTTGCGTTTTAGTGTTTAATTTAACTAGTGGTTCAGACTGGCTGAAGGCTACATGTTGTCCTGTCAGAACAATGTTGCACTTTAAATTGTATTTGCAAATAAGATTTCTTTATTAAACATGCATAGATGAGTGGTTCTGTAAACATAAAAATGTATTATTAGAAAGAAAAATGCTAATATACAAAAATACAACATTCACATTGTTACTTGGTAACCAACATTCCATACAAATGTGTGCATGTAACCACTGTGCATATGAGCTCTACAACTGAAGAGGTAAACAACTCTCACGAACACTGATGTTTCCTATAAATAAATACAGAATAATGCTGATATTAAATAACCCATGACGAATGTTGGATGACAGTAGTGCAAGCAGCAGAATTTGTTTGTATAAACAGCCTTACAACTAAACATTTAGGAAGAATGGTGTTTATAGACAATACAAATGCAATAATTTCAGTAAATACTGCTTATATTTAAATAAATGCTGCTGATTTTTTTTCTGACTCTCACTTTTTTTTTATTATTAAATTCTACAAAAAAAGTGTTAAGAAATAGATCTAGATCAAGATTTAAGATGTAAATTGAGTAGAAGACCCTTAATATAGGATGAGACCTGGTCCTTTAATTTTTCTAAACCAAACGTCATCAAGCATGTTTACATACACCACAATACTAAATACACTCGAAAATAATCTCATCCTACAAACCAGACAAAGCAAGAAAACCATGTTTGCATGCTTTGAAATTAAACAGTTATTATGTTATAAGGCAAACATTAACATTAACACAATTAAAGGTTTTTAAATTAAAAGCAAGTTTAGGACAATTGGCAAAAATGTAGGTGTACAGATCGCTCATCATTACCCCAACAACCCCTCCACCCCCCTTTTAAATTATGACATTTATCTATTTAAAAAAAAGAAAAACAACTTTTAGTGCACAATCGGTATAAAATTGTGCACAAACACATCCTACAAACCCCATGCACAAAAAAAAATCATATTTAAATGATATTTGAAATGGTCATGGCTATGCTTGCCAAAAGCATCATAAGCTTAAGTCGATCGCAGAGCCATTGCCAACAATGGTCTCTACGATCAACTTCGCTTACGATGCGTTTGAGAAACGCAGTTCATGTTTTTATCCATTTTGACATCAAAGCGTAAACTGGCATGCGCAGAACGCACGCGCACACTGAATAAACCTTTACGGTACACCGGTAAAGGGGATTTTAAATGCAGATCGAGGTAATGAGAAAAACTCATTCCAGACGGTTTTGTTTTAAGTGTATGGCCTTTGCCTGTAAACATTGTGCATGTAAACGCGCTCATTGTCTTACTTCAGGTATAATATATTTCAAGCTAACACAAAGCAATTCAAACTAAATTAAATATTAGATTTTAATATTGCATCGTCTCGTAATATGGCTTTAATATCTATGTCCATCACACGCAGGCACATCTCGTTTGTGTGTGTGTGTGTGTGTGTGTGTGTCACAGGTGCGATGGTGCAGCTTCACTGTAACCATGACAACGCTAAATTGATTTGCAGATGCTGGGTGTCGGAATCCGGTTGGGTGGCAGCGCTCTGTTTGCTCTGTTCGTTAAAACCAGCCACAGGCCAAAGAAACGAGTCGAATAGACTAATTAAACATATATTTCATAAGCCATTATGTTGATTATTAATTAACCTTCATAAGGCATCAGATGCGGCGATCTCAATCATGACAGACAGAGTCCGCAGTGAGTCTGTTGCTCTTATATGAGAGTAAATCGGTGCATCTGAGTGCGTTAGTGACTGCGGTGTCTTAACGGAGACCGTCGTACGGGCGTGAAATACACAAGTGAGGCCCCAACACACACAGGCGCGCGCGCGCTCCCTCGCTCGAAGACGCGCAACAAAATGGCACACGGGTGTCTGTGTAATTCACGAATAACGAGAAAGAAAAATGCAAATCAAGCCAAGCCGTCATTTACATCGCCAACCGCTAAATCGTCACAATTCCAAACGGCCAGATTCATTTATATAAATAAACATCGAAATAAATAAATAAACTGCATAGCTAAATAAATAAAACGAAGGATGAATGAAAGATCTTACCGTTCTCCTCTCATGCATCCATCACATCATCCGGTTCCTCTTCTAAGGAATTATGCACATTATAACCATATGGAAACTTATTAAACCTAAATCAAAACGGGCGCCCGTCAATCATTCATTCAGCATGAACTATAATCAAACCTATTGATCCATTTCACAGCATTTGATATCGTGCATCAGATCAAATGTATGTCGTACCTTTTCATTTCTCCTCGACGAATCTTCTTCTAATGATTTCCTCCCCGTTGATTCGGTGTCTCTCACAGATCCGGAGCGCGTCAGTGCGCGCGGACACAGTGGATGACGGTGAATATATAGTTAACAGATCATACCACCGCTGAAACAAAAACGCTCCCTGTAAAGTGTGAAAATCGAATGTAATTTGATTATCTGGGGTAGAAACCTACTGGCGCATTTTTCTAAGTGTATGCAAGCAGCTCGTGCGCCTTGTGGCCGTACAGAGGGACGGATGCTGCACCCAGCGCAACATCTTACGTAAAGTCCGTAGCGACGATCCTGAATACAGCGACCAGCTGAAGAACGGACCACTGAGACATGCACAAAACACACCTGGTGTAGCCGGTTTCCATACATCCATGCATCCGCTCATCAGTCCATGCATTCATGCATCCATCCTTTCTTTCATCTGCTGGCACGACTGTGTAGGACGACTGTCAGATCCTTTAGCCTTTGAGATTCTAATTATGCACTACTGAAGCTTAACATATATATTTTAAAATGGCAAAGCTGTTTGTCTAAAGCAGTGGTTCAGAGCTGCTTTTGCTTTATATTACATCATTAAATAAATAATCAAACACTGGAGTTTGTTAGTATATTACACTGAACTGCATAAGCAGATATAAATGATTTAATAATGAAAAAAAACATGTTTGTGCTCACTGCAAGTGAACCTGTATTTAATGTCATCTGGGTCTTAATTTCTTGTATCACTTGTATTTCTTGTAAATTCAGTTCAGTTGCGTTTTCTTGTTAAATCAAGTTGATTCTACCTTATAGCTAATATTTGCATCAAAACTGTGTTTTTTCATCTTATGAATGATTATATATTACCATTTTATGATTCATAGTTAGCATAGTTTTTACATTGCTGTCTGCATTCCAATTATATCTTGCACGATATTTATGCATTTGGCAGATGCTTTCATGTAAAGCAACCCACACTGCGTTTCAAGAAGTGCATTGTTACTCATGCTTTCCCTGAGAATCGAACCCATAACCGTGATGTTGCTAGCACCATGCAGTATTGTTAGAACAGGTGTGCAACCTATTAATACTGTGGCAAGTGTGACCCAGCCATTTAATTTTGTGGAATAAATGAATTTGTCATCCAGACAGTCCCTTTCATGGGCGAAATAAATATCGCTTTCATGGGGTAAATATTTAGTTCACAAAATGCTTCTGTAAGTAGCATTTTGACATGAAATACAAATTATTTCATTCCATAATCATCCACCATTTGAAAAGCACTTATCTAAATGATGTTTAAATAGCCAGTTTTGTAACTTGAGCCTCATATAAACAACATTTATATTTGTTAATTGCCACCATTGTTAACTGTTGATATCTATGCGTTTGTAATAGACAACTCACACTAAATGGTTGCCAGAGATGACAACCATGATGCAGTAAGTCATTTAAGTTGATCGTTTCAAGTTCAGCTACAGGGTTTTCCATTAGGGGGTCTGTGAAAGCCCTGCCTGTAGACAGACATAAAACAGGTCATTTTCTTTGAATATATATTTACACTCTCAGAAAAAAAGGTACAGAAACTGTATATATATATATAATCCATATATTCTGTGTATTTCTAAACATGTCATGTGAATAGTCAGGCCATCCAAGATGTAGATGAGTTTGTTTCTTCATGGGAACAGATTTGGAGAAATTTAGCTCTTTGGCATCCCTTGCTCACCAATGGATCCTCTGCAGTGAATGGGTGCCATCAGAATGAGAGTCCAAACAGCTGATAAAAACATCACAATTAATCCACACCATTCCAGTCCAACAATTAACATCTTCTGAAGTGAGAATATACATGTTTGTAAGAAACAAATCTATTGTTAAGATGTTATTAACTTCAAACCACTGCTTCCAGCTAAAATATAGGTCCTCTATATCCATCACATTGCTTTCTTATTGAAAAAGAAAAATCTTGAACAATCTTGTCTGAATCACAAGAGACATCTGCACAGATCAAGCACTGTTTACATGCAAAACAGTCAAAAACAGTTCTTCAGAAATATGTGTGGATTTTGATATGAGAGACAGCAGGAGATGGACTTTTACACTGGAGGAAGTGTTATTATGGATCATGGACTGGAATTTAAGTCAGAAATTATGGTTTGGAGTCTAAGACATCTTGATGGATTTGTTTCTTACAAATACGGACCTTTCGACATCACAAGATGTTAATTGTTGGACTGGAGTGGTGTGGATTACTTTGTGGATTATTGTGATGTTTTTATCAGCTGTTTGGACTCTCATTCTGACGGCACCCATTCACTACAGAGCATCACTGGTGAGCATGTAATGTAATGCTAAATTTCTTCAAATCAAGAAACAAAATTTCTTCAATCCATATATATATATATATATATATATATATATATATATATATATATATATATATATATATACAGATATATATATATATATATATATATATATAACATTACCAGGAAAGCTAATGCAAAATGCATAATTTGAGTTCACATATTGGGAGGCCTACAACATGCACAAGTACATAAACCAATGCTTATCTACTGTATGCAAGCTTGGTTTCAAGCAGTTTTTTTAAAAATGCTTTTTTTAAAAGTGTCTTTGCGGTCCCTAGTAGAGGTTGATGACTGCTAGTAATGCTGATTCTCTCAGTAAAGGAATAAATGAATAAACAGGGCGTCTTAAACAGATCCATCTGTCATAATGGTGCTTGGCCTGCATGTTGAACATGCTTGTGGTAGTTAGTTCATATTATCAGCCCTGTTTGATCTCTCCTCTGGTTCTGTGTTGAACTCTGTCTGCGTCCCACACACTTGTGTCCTCCAGTAAGTCATCTACCTCTCTCTCTCTCTCTCCCTTCTCTCTCTCTCTCTCTCTCTCTCTCTCTCTCTCTCTCTCTCTCTCTCTCTCTCTCTCTCTCTCCATCCCCCTCCCATTAAGAATCCAGTCACACAGCGGTGCAGTGGATGTTCTGCCTTCCCTCACCTCACTCGTTCCGTACAGTGCGCACAGACGCGCGCACACAAATATAAACAAACAAACAATAAATTACTCCCCAGTCTACACAACTCCCTCTCGTTTAAGGCCAACTTCAGCTGTCATCAGTTTTATCGATACGCATCTGTCGTGCGGTGGGGTTCTGTGCTCACAATGTGATTTGCGCGTGTTCATTTCTCCCCCAGTGCATTTGTGCATCAATATCTCGAGGCGTTTTGTGTACGGTTTCTTCCCACCGAGGGTGCTGATGTGGGGCTTTCATGTATGTCTGTGTGCGCGTGCATGTGGAGGGCTGTGTGTGTGAATGAGTTCTCTGTATCCGCTTCACCGAAACGCGATGTGCTTCTGTTACTAATACTGACGCGATCGATGGCCTGCACACGTTTAGCTTAGCTTGACATTGATATTATTAATCTTTAGAATCTCAGTAACTTGTTTTGCACAAACCATTAAAATAGTAAATCAAAACTGAATTCAAACCAGTTTGTTCGTTGAGTCCCAGACTTGATTGTCCTAGTATTCTATGCAAGATAATTAATGAATGTATCCTAAATCATAGTATGTTGGAAAAACTGTTTTTCAGAAATGTAACATGCACATACATCATGGAGGCATCTACAACTTTCCCATTACAAGTCATTTCATGAACTTTTACACCCTAATATTAGGCCAGAAACTGACTGACACATGTATGTGAGTGCAGACACTAAATATTAGCCAGTTTTTCATTGTGGCTGGTGGGCCTCAATAAATTGCTTAATGGCCCTACACAAGACTAACAAATGGTTTGCAATTAAAAGCAATCTGTTAGTGAACTAATGATGCTACAAAATGATGCTGGATTTTTTTTAAAGATAGAGCTTGCAGAATTAATAATTTATACACAAACAAAAAGCAGAAGCAAATTAGCATCTTCATGAATGAACATTTTAAAATTAATAATTAATACTTATAAATAAATGAATACTTCTGTTCAGCAAGGATGCATTAAATTGATAAAAACTGAGAGTAAAGACATTGGCATGTTTCTAAAGATTTCTGGAATGATTTCTGAAGGATCGTGTGACATTGAAGACTTGATGATGTAATGATGCTGAAAATTCAACTTTGCATCCCAGGAATAAATAAATGTTTTATATATATATTTAGATAGAAAATTTTTCAGAATATTACTATTTTTACTGTATTTTTGATCAATTTAATGTAGCCATGGCAAGAAGACACTCTTTTTCCCCCCAATTATTTTTACCAAATCCAAGCTTCTGAATGGTAGTGTAACAGAACTGAATTTATAATATCTCAAATGCAATATTCAAAATAATATTTCATGTACACAGTAAAACAGACAAGCTTTAAGTCTTCTCTCTTGATTTCGGATCCACCACCAGAGGTCCCCGTTTATCCGGATACCTGTTAAAATTCCTCCTTTGCTGGTTCAGTCCTGGATGTTGCAGTGTAGTGTGTCAGAGCTGATAATCAAAAATGTTATTTATAGTTTCATTCAGTCCACTTGACCAGGTGTTGATTCCTGTAGGTGAAATATAATATAGATTTTGCTCTGATGATAATTGAAGCTGTTTATCCAGTGCCCCGTAATCTTTCTAGAACGCTCCTACTGGTTTTTGTACAACCCCTCATTAAACCCCTCATTATAAAGTAATATATAAATTACAAAAGAGGTTGTTTCTTGACTCAGCTTGAATCATTCTCACTTACAGCTTTCCCAAAGGCATAGGAGGGAAAAAAATGTGTTGTTTAAAATGAATGACATCCTACATTATTAAATAAAGAGTTGAAGTTTTCATCCATGAAAGAGAATTAATGTTTTTTTTCATCTTGGTCTGTAGAAACACTTGTTATAGTTGTCTTCCAAGGAACACAAAAGTAAATTATGAAAAGAAAAGTTTGCTCTTGGTGATTTCTAATGCAGTGACATTCACATGTATATAGCTTTTTTATTTATTTATATTTTCATTTATCTTTTATTTTTAAAATATTTTAGCTTAATTTTTAAATTTAGTTTCTTTATTGACATGTTCCACTTTTTTATATATAGGTATATCTAATTTTCTTTCAGCTTTACTTCAATTAAAGAAAATTATTTTAATCGTTTTAGTTTTAGTTAAGTTTTTAAAATAAAAAACTATTAAAAATTACGAAGAATTAACCGTTCCATCTGATATTTAGATTTTATTTTAGATTTATTTCAGTTAAAACATTTAAAATGTTTTAACTTTAGTTAAAAAATAATATTAATTAAGTTGTATTAACATTAATTATAGTGTTACTAAATTACTCTTTTACTATTTAATGTTTTAATAAATTATGAACTTTTTCTTAAATTACAATTTCAACAATATGAGATGTATAAGAATTTGGGTGTTTAATTTTCATGAAAATAGTCACTAAATTTGGGGGAACAAATTCCGATGGTCCTAAAAACAGGCTCAGTGTATTAAAGAAATATTTTCATGATCTCAACAACTTCTTAGCAGGTTTCAGGAAATCCAGGATTGGTATAATCAAGTCAATTTGACTGTTTGAGACATCGTTGAGATCTCTTGGAGCTCTAGTGAAGACACAGGTGAGATTATTGTTTTTTTTTATTAGAAAAAATATCCAGGAAAAGTGTTTTTCTTTCTACTGCATGCATCAAACAAAACACTAAATGAAACCCGCAAGCATTTCTTCCTCAAAAAGCGTTCATTTAACTCACTAAACATGACTTGCAGCCGCTGGCTTTCAAGCACAATTTAGATCATCATTAAAAAGGTGACATTCACAAATGTGAGTCTGTCCAGGACTGGCTGCCCTCCAAAACGAAGAGTAGGCATACGAGAAGCTGTTCATCATGCCTAAACCAGTTACAGTCCTAAAACCACTCCAGACAACAGCTAAACCCTGGAAGAGATCGCAACTGGAGCTCAAACAAAAACACACCGAAGGAAGATGACTAAACCAACTTTGGGCCTTCAGGCAGGAAAAAAACACAAAAGCACCTGGATTTGAAATATTCTGTTTTGCAACAGGACAATGCACTAAAAACAAAATACAAAAACGATAACCTTCAAATTGTATAATATTTCTGAATGGACCTGATCTAACATGGACTACATTTTGATATAACGTTAACAAAGATTAACACTAACACTGTAACAAATTTATTACTATAACTAATGGGGGAAAAACAATAAATAAATGCAATATTCACAGACTGCGAACTGTGCCAACTTGCACTGAATACTATTTTAAACCAAGTATGCATTATGCAATAAGCATGTTAAACAGTAGTACTCTACATTGTTGTCACGTGACCTCATGTTTAATTCAGTGCCCGTCGTCCTTATAGCATGCCAGAAACACACTGTAATTTTGCATTTTTAATGCATTTTGAGCAAAAACATCTCTTTGAGGCTGATCAAACTCATTAGTCCAGATGAAATCACCTCCAGGTCATTTATCAGAGTGGAAATAATAAAGGTCTGCATCATGCGCTGCAGAACTGAACGCCGTGCATGGCACAATTTGTCAAATGACACACTTCACCAGTGTGACTGCAGCTCACAATCAGTCCTCATCCAGCCTCAGTTAGCTCAGCCGAGGAGGATTTGAAACGCTGACAGAAGGAAACCCAAAGAGACTCTCCGCTCTAATTGAGCTGCCGCTCAATACTTACACATTTCATTTCCTAATCTGATTCATTCTAACTGTTTTCTAATTAACTTGATTTAATTAATGCTACCTTTGACATTTTAATAGAGCACTTTGCGTGCAAAAATTCTCAGTTAAGGCAGAGCATTACAGGTGAATAGGACAAACATTTTAATTAATATGTATCACCATACTTTCCCAGTTGATTAAACACATACATTAAGGCAATTATTTTGTTTTCTGAAATGTCATGTTTAAATATGGAAAATAACCATTATATAATTAAATATGCACAAATTTGCATGCATTTTCAGACCAGAAATATGAACATTGGATTAAGGAAGTTTTAAAATTCTGCTTTTTTGTCTTTTACAGAAGGATTTAGGATATCTGTTTTTATCACTTCATAAATCAAACAATATTGTCAACTGCCAGAAACAAATACATTTGCATCCTGTTTTTAGGAATAAAATGTGATATAAATCAGGCGAATGAACAAACTTTTTGGTCAAAACATTCAGAACATAGGAATAAACTAACAGTTTGGTGTATGTGAGTGCTGCTGAAGTGAAGATTCCAGATTCATTTTGAGAAAATGGCCTTGAAAAGATGTATTGTATTTGAAACCTACACATTTTTTAAAACACTTAAATGTGTTTTCTAAATGTTTTCTTTTCACTAGTCTGAAAGAAGAAAAGTTATGGAATCAGATTTTTCCTATAGGTGTCTTCATAGTTGACACGTACAGTACTCGTATAGCCCCTTTATTGCATGTGTGTGTGTGTGCTTACACTTTCTCCTCGGTTCCTCTGTGTGTTTTTGGTTTCTTTCCAGGTTTCTGCTTTTTAATCGGCGGGTTCCATTCCTGCACCAAGAACACACACACACAAACACACATCAATGAGGTTACAAGACAAAGGCACACAAAAAACACAGACGAGATTACAAGATTAAAACACACAAAGGCAATAAATAACAATGTGGAAATACAATAAAATGGGATGTGTACTTATTTTAAAGAGTCATTCTGGAATAAATTGAGACTGTTGCACAAAAATAAACTAGCATTGATAATAAGGATAATTTTGCTAGTAATATCTGAATGCATAACTCTCTCTCTCTTTCTCTCTTTCTCTCTCTCACACACACACACACACACACACACACACACACACACACACACACACACACACACACACACACACACACACAAACACACACACACACACACACACACACACACTCAATTGTGGACATGAGCATGTGATGTAGCTCTCTGCACACTGCTTTTATACTGAAACACACACACACACACACACTACATATTAAAACACATGACTAGACAAAACTGCAGCTAATGAAACTTTTCAATACTACAATACTAAAAACTTGAGTTTCTTAAGTAATGTTTATCCAACAAATCCAACAAACTTGCAGCTTTTCATGTCGCTGTTTTCCTTTAAAGAAGACAACTGGAAAGGAAAAGGCTGTGGATGGGGTTTTGAAAAAAACTGTCAAAAATATCCTGCATCCTAGGAATATTTTCTATTTCTAATTACATTTTATTTTATGTTTTAGTACTTTTGTTGTGTTTTTGTTCTTTGCCTGTATGGTATTTATTATTTATTAGTTTTTGATTATTTAGTTTGAGTTAGCTTATTTATAATTGACTGTTGGAGTTAACATTTATTTTATTTAAAGTAATGTTTTTTTCTTCAGTTTCTTTTTTTGTTTTGTTTTGTTTTGTTTAAACTCTAATATCCCTTTATATATACACTTTATAATATCATCTTTTACAATTGAAAGAGAACCAACAACACTAACAAATATTTGTCTGTTTTCCTTCAAAAGTTTATAATTTCAGATAAAGTGTAATAGTTTTAATGGTCTACATGACCTTTTTTTAATCAAAAGCTTGTTTGGATTTTAAACCTCTCTTTGTTGGTAATATCAAGGTGTCTGTGAAAGTACAGGAAGCTGATCCTCTTCCTCTCCTCGTCCTGTGATTGGTCGAACACAGACTCCATTTCCTCCATGTATCGTGGTGCAAAGCCAGTAACGTCCTCGAGAACCTTCTCATAACTATCACGTGCCTGCAAAATCACACAAATTCATTAAGTCATAACAGTAACTGGCATTTGTTCATGCACTCTGATTTCTGACTGTCCCTGTGTGGCCTTCTCTCTGGCCTGCTGGATCTTGGACAGTTTGCTCTCGCTCAAGTCTGTGTGGTTTTTGACTTGATTCTCTTTTTCCTGAGCGTTCTGCTCTCTCTGGCATGATTTATGATATGCCACACAGCTAATGGACACACAAAGATGTATTATTAGTAGTGCTTTTCATTTTCTATTCAGCTCTCACTTATGCTACTGAATGCACTGGAGATACTATTTCATCTTCTCTCTCTAAGTCTATCATTTAAGTTTCCAACATATTTTTTTAATATTAGGGCTGTCGATTTAACTTGTTAATCGAATTAATTATTTTTTAACACAATTAACGAGTGCAATATCACACCAGTGCTGCAAATGTGATATTGATTTTATACAACCATTCAATAAATAAGAACTTATTATTGTGTTATATTTGAGACACAAAATTGACTGATTTTGCCAATGCAAGTATTACCTATTAAAGTCACAGCAGAACTGTTGTGCATCTCCAAGCAACACACTATCTCTGAATGAATCTACGTTTTAAAACGAATCGATGAACGAACAAATCAATGGCTCATTCTTAAAGAGAGCCATTTACTCCATTCCTGAATGAATCTGCTTCATTTGGAAAATGAAAAAAAAAATTCTAAAGCTATGTTTTTTGTTATGTCTGTTTCATGCTTTTCTCATGTAACACAATAATGGCTTTAAACTCTCTTTTGTTGGTAATTTCTCAGCAAATTTAAGATGCAATTAATTAGATTCATAAATTGCCTAATTGTGAAATTAAATAATTTAAAAACTGTAATCATTTGAAAGCCCTAAATATTATATATGTATAATGTATACACTGAATTAAATGGATGCAGATAGTATTTTCACTTAGAAATTGCTAGAAAATTTCATAATTAATTACAAAGAAATGGCAGGTAACATATTGAATTAAACAGATTTTAGAAAAACTGAAATTACATCAGGTTTTCTGAAATGTTGTTTTCTTTTTTTGGACATATTAGCATTAAAAGTTTTTATAATGGGGATTTTGGAGGATCTCTTTTCATCATTCCATAAATCAGAGAATACTGTGAAAATACTACCGCCAAAAAAAAAAAAAAAAAGAACATTATGTAAATGTTGCATGAAAAAAATAAGCTCAGTATAAAAAAATAAAATGATACTTGCTGACTTCTGGCAGGGAAAAAATATATGTCCTCTGTACAGTCTGGATGTAATTTCCTGGCTGAGAGACAAAAAATAGAAGGAATCAGATTTTTTTTTTCTGTTATGAAGACAAGGTTTTTTTTTTTTTTTTTTTTTAAGGAAAACTCCCTTATGTGCAATAGAATTAAATACAAATGGTTTTATTTGAGTGTGATTAATATGTATTAAAATAAATAGCTTTGAATATAATCGTTTTGTTGTTAACATTAACCTCTAATGTCATGTAACAAATGAGATGCCCTACTGTATATTTTACAGCTTTAGTTGGAAGAGATATTTTTTTCCTTAAGAAAGACAAAGTATTGGTATCGGCCGATATTATTCTAAATAATCGGTTAAAGATATCGGCTGAGAAACTGAATATCAGTGCAATCTCTAGTATCTACAGTACTGTTTATTTACACTTATGGTAATTGTATAATTCATAATTAATTATTTAGTTATTCATTCGTTATCTGGTGATCTTGAGAATTATGTTTCCATCTTCTCATGTTGACATACTTCAGGATGAATTACATGCTGCAGTTTTCAAGCATTTGTTCAAATCACTATGAACAATAGTATTAGTAATGCAGGATTTGGCAAACAGCACTAACAAGTGTAGATGCTCTTGAAAAGGAGAAAAGGAAAACACTGACCAGCTAATTTCTACTGCTGCTTTCTTTGTTTGGCCCTATTCCATTTAACAATAGCCAGCATTTTAGTCATGTTACTTAAAAAGGAGACTTCACAGCCTAAACAGATAAATATCCTTCTAAAAAAATAATGCACACTTTAGCATACTTATAAAAAGAGTACTTACAAAAATAATATGCTTTTAAAGAGTGCACAGTCAACTGAACTTTATTGCATTTCATTTGCACTTAAATGAAAATGCATGACAGTTAGTGACCCACTTAAGTAGGATATAAATGCACTGTTATATGTAATTTAATAACATATTGCCAAACGTACTTCCAGCATTTATGTTAATGTATTTGTAATGATGAAGATGCAATTTAGTAATGTAATATCAGTGATATTAATTATATAATGTACTTGTGCTTTAGCATGTTAGTCAACACATCAAAGTGTAGTTTTTTAAAGCATGTAAAGTGTACTTTAAAGTAAAACTTTCAATTTGACATTATTACAAAGTGCAATTTAAAAAAAAAAAAACCTTGTAAAGAAACAGTTATGAAAATACACTCTCTTTAAGTTGCCTTTTATTTCATCAACATTACATTACCTCCAAGTACATTTTTTTATTATTATTATTTAAAGATTTGAAGTACAATACAAGTGCACATTAAATATAAATAAACACTTATTTTTCACAAGGGTAACAAATACTAAAATAGTGAGGAATTTCACTTACTGTGGTTTAGTGTCTAAAAACACTCAGCAACAGGACGCAAATTAGCAAATGACAACGGCAACAAATCCTGTGCTTGATAAAAAATACCTAAAAGAATCTGTAGAGCAGTGATTATCAAAATGTTGTACACAAATCACAGAAACAGTCCTGAAAATATATAGACTGGTAAAAGTGAGGACATTTCAAATGAAAAGAGGATGACAGCTACTGCTATAGAGTGTAGGTTTAAGACTAGATAACTATCTACACACAATATTACGTATTCATAAATGCATGTATTTGCATGTACTGACTGCTTAATAAAGTCGGGCTGATTAAAAAAAGATCCTGGGTGAGGCTCTGGCCGTAATCCATTGCATGCAACTGTCCGTGTGAATCACTCTGCATGGGGAACCACTGCATGTGAGACTGGATATAGTTAGTTCTGATGATAAACATCTCTGAAATTTGTTGTCAATTTGACATGAATGACACTGACAGAAATCCAAAAACTAAAGATGATAATACTCATGGGAACTAAGCAAAATCTCACAAATTATCCAAAATCATCACGTTGCTGCATCTTAAAAGTTATATGCACCTTAATATGCACCTTAAAAGTTGTAATATTTACCATTTAGGAGTAAATAATCTCAAAATCTCAATCTCAAAATCTCATTATGCACAGATTGCATGGGAAAAATACACAAACAAAAGAAAAAAGCATGTCAAAAATAAACCTAAAAAAAACAGTTTTTAATTAATTTTTTAGCAAAGTACAAAAACTGGAAGCATTTCAACAGGCGATTTCAGCAATTAACTACTGTATTGATCAATCTTTCTGAGTGAGCTAAATATACACTATAAAACATAACCAAATCTATTTGTTATTGAATAGCAAAGTGTCACATGCAAAAATGCTTTAAATATACATTCCAAAGTTTCTTATAAAATGCTAATTTCCTTTTATAAACCTCTGCTGATTCACACGCACCTCTATCCATTAAATCAGGGTAACACTCTTTATGCTTTATGGATAGTCTATTTTCAGTTTTCCCCCTTGTTTTGCCTTTGCATGCAAATTTTGCCATATTAACTGAGAGTAAATGAATTATTTGTACTTTAAAGTCTCACAGCACTACAATTTACTATGAGTGGGGTGCAAAATGGTAAAAAAAGTTTCAAAAATCAAAATGATGTTGCAGCGCCTAAAATATACATTATCATATCAGTTTTAGCTTAAAAAATGTAATTTTTGTCAACTACTCAGAAACTTAAGTCAAACAGAATAGCAAACGAAAAGCTGACCTGTCACTCCAAGGCTTTTTACTTCCATCTTTGGCTTGTTTTGTCCACCTTCAGTGTCCCTCACTTCTGTGTAGTCAGTCAGCTGTTGTGGAGGTGCACATGTACTGTATATGCAACTGTGTTTTCTTTCTTTCTTTCTCTCTCTCTCTCTCTCTCTCTCTCTCTCACACACACATACACACACACACACACACACACACACACACACAGACATTCTCTCTCATCTGAGTGTAAATGAGTTGTCAGGTGTGAAATTTGAGCATGTTGAAAAAATTGAGAGTTATTTCAGCTCTCTGCCAATCACATCTCAGAGTAAAAAACTGCCAACACGTGAAACAATTAGTATGTTTCAGTGTATTTACAGAGCAAGTTCCTAAATTCTAAAGCAAACAATATACCGTTAAGATAATGCAATTCAACCTATCTATAACCAAAGCTTATGAAGTGTTTAAGGCACATGAAAGTAGATGATTGTTTAATATCAGAGTTCATCACCTCAGAAACAGCAACAGGACAGTGGCCAGTGTCATGTGACCTCTACTGCATTATACACAGTCAATCGTGGCCTGTGGGAATTTAAGGAATTGTTCATCCTTAAAAGAAAAGGTCATTATTTACTCACCCTTGATGGTTGTTACCTCCATGGAGCAATGTTCAAGCATACAATTAAAGAAATGGTTTACACAAAAATGAAAATGTATTGACTCTTAAGACATCCAAGATGTTGATGAGTTTGTTTCTTTATCAGATTTAGAGAAATGTAGCATTGAATCACTTGCTCAGCAATGGATGCTCTGCAGTGAATGGGTGCCGTCAGAATGAGAGTCCAAACACCTGATAAAAACAACACAATAATCCACAATAATGGCCATTCGCTGTAGACCATCCATTGCTGAGCAAGTGATATAATGCAAAATTTCTCCAAATCTGATGAACAAACAAACCCATCTACATCTTGGATGGCCTGACGGGGCATTTTTGGGTGAATTATCCCTGTAGTAAAGCATTTGGTAAAAATGGGCTGTAAAAGCTGCAAAACAGTGAAAACGGTGATTACGGTCGAAAAGAAAGGAGAATAAATTCAACAAGAGAATAATTTATTCAAAACTCTTAGGTAGAGCTTATGTATCATCTTATTCATCAATTATTGTACAGAACAGTAGAAATAGCTGATATATATATATACACTTTAATTCTGCATACATTTCCATACACACACACACTCACACATACATATATATATATTTCCTTTGTTCCTATTTCCTTAAATATATTTTCAAATGAAATGGAGTTATGCTTTACTCCTATAAAACAACCACCACCGCCATAACAAAACACACACACACACACACACACACAGTCTGTGTGAGTCTGTGTGTTTGTGTAGGTAAACAAGAGCACACTTAAGCGATATAAACGATGGGTTCTTTCAATGTGTTCCGATCTTTGGAAGACTGATTCTCCTAACGGTATTAAAAAGCTTAGATACTTAATCCATATATGGTTATTATTGGAATTATGATGACTTTTTTTAGCTTTTATTACTAAAGTTAACATGAAACAGTTTACAACCCATTTGATTTTCATCATCGGAATAAAAAAAGACATTCAATGATAAAGATGTAAGGCAGGACTTGATTTTATTTATTGCAAATTGGATGGTGTAAAGTGCCACTGTATGACTGGCAGTTAAAAATTAAGAGGGTTTGATAAGCATTCTTTGGAAAAACGTGCACTAAAAAATGTGTATGAAAAAGTAAATGGGGTCATTCTAGTTTCATGTTGACTTTAATCATCATATCAGATGAATCAAAGCCTGCACGTCATGATGCTAAAATATGCACACTAGCCTCATTTGTATTAATATAATAAAATTATATTACTAAAATTCATTACACATCTTGATCTCGTCATCCCAAAAAACAATGAAAGAAGTACATTCTCTATGTCTCTGATTGGCTGAAGACGTTTGGCTGTCCGGCTTCAGCTAGGATGACAAACATTTGCTCTCTGTGAGAGTTTTTGAGTATTTCATAGCACTTCTCCATTGCAATCATCCCCATCTCTGTCCTTCAGTGGAAGTCTTTGCCTTTCATCCCAAGTGCTTTTTGTCTAACCCCTTTCTTTCTTTCTTTCTTTCTTTTTTATCTTTCTTTCTTTCTTCTAATTGGTTCTCTCTAATTCTCTCATCTAGCTCTGAGTCGCCTCATCTCTCATGCATTCATTCTGCCCTTCAGAGGAAACAGTGGAGACAGAGAAAGCAGTGGAGAGCCTAGAAAACATGGATGGGGGAAAAAAGAAAGGAGGAGGAGCATGAGGTAAGAAAAGAACGTGCTTGATATACCGATTATCTACAAACTGAAAATGAAGTATTTGGCATTCAAAAAGCAATTAAAGTTACATAAGTGTGCAGTACATAATTACAGGGCACGTGACAAGTATGCAATTTCAAATAAATGCCATGTTTAACAAAAAGGAATGAGCTGTAATTCAATCGATTAAATGATTTTTGTTGCCTTACATGGAATATGAACAATCATAACTCAATTCATTTATGTTATAATATACACTACTAGACAAAGGTTTGGTCACACTTGACCACTCATGACCTTTTGATCTGAAGGGTTGTGCATACGTTCTTAAAAACTACAAATTAAAAGTTTAGTTTAAGTTCACACACACACACACACACAAAAAAAACACAAAATAAAAAAATAAAAAAAAAACAAGGAGACATGAGAACTCCTTCAGTAGTGTCATGAAATTGGTTGGGATTTAACATTGTTTGGTCACTTCATAGCAGAAATGTTTCCATTTGTATTATTTCTTAGTTTTCATACTTTACTATTACTCTAAAATGTGTAAAATGTTAATAATAAAGAATGAATGGATATGTCCAAACCTCTGACTGGCAGTGCAAAATAAAATATGTAGACATGAAGGTCACAGTCTAGAAAGGAAATGGGTTTTATGATCAAATTTAGACTTCCTTACTTAACTAAACTTCTTTTAATAAACATCATCTAAAGCATACAAAAACATCAAGGGCAGACTATTTATTTATTGTTGAATAAAGCTGCAGGCAGAATTATTCATGCAGAGCTAAATTTTTATGTAACGTTGGACCATTTTTAGGAAAACAAATATAAACTGCTTATTTTCTGTTTAAAAAAAACGAATCGTTTTCCCCCTCACTACTTGTGTCTATTTTGCTTTCTGATGCTTGTTCATCAGGCCCCCTCATCTAAATCTACCCTTCATTTCCCCTCCTATTCTCATCTTTCTATCTCACCTGTCCATAAGTCTCTTAAGCGCACGCTCAATGTTCATGCGATGTCCGACCCGACTCACACCCAGATCCAGGAAATCCTCTTTTGTCAGAGATGGCAGGTGGGAGCCGTCAATCTCGTTGTCAAGAAAACGCTCCCTGTGCTCTGCCAGATTCAGGTAGGTCAGCCAATCAGCAACGTCATATTTGCTCCAGTAGGAAAGTGGCTTAGACACAAAAGGCTGATTGGGTGGAGGAGGAGTTAAGGGCGGGTAGCTCATACAAGATGGGGAGGAGCCTCCAGACAGGAAGTTGGTAGGAGAGAGAGAGCTGGAGACAAGCATGAGGTTAGGAGGAGCCACAGGTGGGAAGAGAGGAGAAGTTTGCGGGAAAAACTGGTCTGAATATTGCTGGGCGACTCCCAATGGGGGCGTTAAAGGAGGTTGTATTTCATACGGAGAGCCATAGATCGGCGTAGATGGAAAGAGAGGGAGCGAGGATGGACGTGGAGGTCCAGATTGCAGGTGGTCCGAGCAGGAGATGAGTGGACTGGGCGCTCGGCGACACTGAGTGTACGAATGAGATTCAGAACGCCGTAGTTCAAGTCCAGAGAACTGAAACTCAGAAACTTTACCGCGATACTTAGAGCGATGTTTCGGAGACAAGGGATAGGGGGAATAGGATGGAGAAAGTGGTGTAAGAGAGACAGAGGATGGAGAGAGAGGAGCATGAGAGAGAGATATTGGGGAAATGGGAGGATGAGGTAACGATGGAGGAGAGAGGGGTGCATGAGCCAGGGAAAGAGGAGAGAGGGGGGCATGAGGCAGCAACGGAGGGGACAAGATCCCATGAGGAAAAGAAATAGGAGAATTAGATGGTGTCCACTCTCTGAGAGGAGGTGGAGCTGGGGTTGGGGTGAGAGGTAATGGGGTTGGGGTTAAGGCTGGGGTTATAGACGTTACAGGAAGAGGAGATGAAGGTAAAGGGTTCAGAGCAACAGAGGGGCAGTTAGATTTTAAAGAGTTAGGGGGGAGGCTAGGAGAGATGGAGCGTTGGAGAGACAGCGCAGAAGCAGGGAGGAGAGGAACACAGCCAGAGGGATCACCTGGAAACCTGTGAAAGAGTACATAATGTGTGTAAACCAGAAAAATAGCAGTAACACCAATTTAATTCAGACAAAATAAGCAGTAAAACTACAGTAGATTAGAGGTGTTTACCAGTTAAAATAATGGCCAAAACAATTCTAGGGTGTTTGATGGGGTCTGTAAAAATAATGTGATATTTTAACTTTTTTCTTTAGTTTGCTAAGATTTGAGGTATCATTCACATCTGTAGCACAAAAAGAATGAGATAATATACATATATATTTGGCATATGTGCACTGTGTTGTTAACCTACTCTACATTTGAAATACAGTTGGGGAAAAAAGGTATGTAGTCAATAGAGAATGGTCCATTAGACCACATTATGAATGTAGAAGTCACCGTAATTTTTGAAGGGTTCACAAACTTTTTCTTGCATCTGTACTGTAAGAATTTGTTTTTGTTTTCACAAGATGACTCACCTATGATTTGATGGATGTGCCTGACTCTGCCAGCCACCAAGCTGCTGTAGTTTACTGCTGAGTTCATTTATGATGCTGGCCTTAACATTGGAGAGAGGAGAGTTCAGACTACGATCCATAATTACTGGAGTCTTAACAGCAGCTTCACCTCCTCTTCCCTGTTCTTGCTCTTCCTCTTCCCTTGACCTGTACATGTTGGGAGCCTGCCGCTGTAGCAGTGGTCCGGTTCGTCCATTTTCTGTGTGTGCATGATATTTTGACATATTCTGAATGTGTGTTTTTGCATGTGGTGGGTTTGGAGGTTTGGATTTATGCATGTGCAGTTTGTGTGGTTTTTGAACTAATTTATTGGGGTGAGAAAGAGACAAATCAAGAGACACTCTTCGATCTCCTTTGAATCCATCCCCTACTATTCCACTCTCCATACTTTCTCCTCGTCTTCCTCCCCTCTCTTTATCTCTGCCTCCTTCTAGTTCCCTTATTTCCCCGAAGTTTTCTATGTGGTGATCACTGCTGTTGTGACTATCCAGTTCCTCAATCCCAGAATCAACCACAGCCTCTGACCAATCATGCCCCTTAAGAGCTAGAGGAAGTCGATCACTTGCGGTAACTGATGCACTTTCCAAAGGCATTGTTGTGGTGACAGACATTACAGCTGCAGTTGCAGCCACAGTAGAATATGACATAGAAATGTTAGCATGGCCTTGTTGCGGGTAGAAAAGTGGGAGAGGCTGATGCAGTGACATAGGGTCAGATGAGGTGTTTGGGGCAGAAGGGGAATTTGTTGAAGGAAATATCTGTGGAGAAGGAAGAGATGGGGAGAGAGCTGACTGGGTCAGATTGGCCACCTCACTGTCATAAGATGTAAGACTAGAAGCAGCAGAGTCTCCCGCTTGTGGCGAGGGTAAAGGTTGGGGTTGGGTGGTGTTTGGGTGCTGAGAATAGCTTGAGGGTTGGGACTGAGGTAGGTTTGCAGGAGGTATTTTGGGACACAGCTGTGGAGGGGGAATTAGAGGACATGGTGGGAAAAGAAATGGATGTACCACAGCAGAAGGATGGACGGGTGTCTGCTGTGAGTCAGCTTGCATGTTGTCTAGTAGGAACATGGCATCTTGCGGGGGTTTGGAAAGCGTTTGCAGAGACTGTTGCTCCTTGGGTGGTTGAGATCCTGACAGCTCCTTCTGTTGTTGTTGTTGATTATATTCTGTTGTTCCATGGGTGTCTATTTCTATTCCGTTTGCAAACTGTATAGGGGGAGGTAGGGGATCTGCAAATACGAACTCATCGTCCACATCCACAGATGGAGTAGGGGGTGGAAGCACCATCACATTGCCACCCTCTCCAACTCCTAGATTTCCCCCTCTCTTTGTATACTTCTCTCCCTCCTTTTCCATCCCACTCTCTCCCATCTTCTGTCCTGCCTTGTCATCCTGGGAACTACTGGTGGAACTTTTGTCAGCCGTGCAGAGTTCACTCTCCTTGTCTATAAAGGAAGGCCTGCGGGGAGGAGGCTTGGGCGGTATCCTCTTGTGCCCTTCCCTTTCTCGGTCCTGCATGATAGCGTGGTACTGATTGGCTCTGTTGTCTCTGTCCTGAAGGTGAGACTGGTACTGAATGGCTTGATTATCTGTATACCACACCTTTGGTGCTCCTCTTTCCTCTTGATCCACAATATTCTGTTCACTCCATTCCAAGCTTCCCGACCCACCACCACTTAATCGAAGCATCCGAGGAGACTGGGGGCGACTCTGTGGGACTGGCCCACTTGTTGTTGGAGAGGCACCACTAAGGTAGAGAGAGGTGTGTGATTGGTAGATGTAGAATGGAGGAACAGGTTTTGGATTTGGAGGGGAGACTGCAGAAGGAAAAGCTCCGGTGCTAGACAGCTGTCGACCAAAGTGGCGTTCCTCTCTACGAGTACGGTGGTCGTCTTTCAGCGCTCGCTCGCGTGCAGCCAGTGCCAGTCCAAGTGGGCTTGTTGGGTCTAGAACCTTCCCCGTCAATGGGTGGATGAAGGTAGTGGCTTGATGAGGTGTAGCTGATGCGTACTGTGGCAACCCAAACGCAGGTGGCATACTTAAGGCATCACCAGAGATCAATCCCTCATCGATAGATTTAGAAGAACATAAACGAGCTGAAGTGTTGGCCTCCAATGAAGCCTGAGCAGACTTCTGCTCATCTAGCATGTCCTCCTCAGAGGAGTAACAGAACGAGGTGCTTTTCCGACGGGAATCACGGTAGTTTTCACGTTCCCGCTGTGCTGTACTGTTGCCCAGTGTTTCCAGTTTTGATGGGATATTTGTTGGTTGAGGTGGAGCGGGTGTAGGAGTCACAACTAGGTTTTGAGGCTTTGCCTCTTCCTGCTCTTCATTATTCTCATGAGATGGCTCTGTATCCTCACTGCTCGCACGGCTACTGTGCCCAGAGCTGCTGGTAGATGGCGCTTTCACAATAATAGTTGGGATCGAAATGGAACTTTTTTCCAACCTTTCTCTGCCAGTCTCCTCCACCTTGCGCTGCTTTACCAACATCCCTTTCCCACCTTGCCGTCCTGCAATCTTGGCCATCGCTGGCGCTTGGTTCCGCTGTGCTGTAGACTCCTTGGGGTCCACATCAGAGGGAGGCACGGCATTGCTATAGCCACGCCTCAGGCCGCCCGTTCTTGCTCCTCCCATCTTGCTGGTATCCGTTTCAGCCTATGAAACACAATATTTCAAAGTCTTAGAGGGATAGTTCACTCATGAATGACTAAATTTTAGACCTAATAATGACTTAATTTTAATTTTTGGATGAACTATACCTTTAACACTTTTATTGTAACAGTGTATGTCCAGAAACAGACAAGAAAGACTAAGACTGATGCCACTTCTTGGAATCTTTGACCAGTGCTATAAAGCTCTTACCCTGCGGTTTGGCGGTACTCTGTGCTGTGTCTGGCTATGAGGCAAGTGGTGTGATGGAGGCAGAGGAGGAACAGCATAAAAATGTGTTGGTGCTGCTCTCCTGTCTGTGTGGCCACCGGCAGACAGGGGAGGCTCAGGCGCTGAGGTGTCGGGTGGAGGGGGGATGTCCTCTGATCCAGGCACAGAAAGACTACGAGACAGCTTCATAGTAGGAGGATGGAGATGTACCCTCTCCTCCTCGGTCACGCCTTTGGGCAGAAGACATGCAGAACACAGTTACATAAATTGCTCTAAGAATTACAGTGCAATTGGTCTGAATAGTAATGAATTCAACACTTGTTGCATTTAAACTCACCCATGGATTTCTGACGCATCATTACAGCACGCTGAGTTGAATGGCCTGATGAAAACTGGGCTTGGTTGTAACCATACCCAGACCCTGATGACATCACGCCAACACCTGATTGTTCAAAAGTTTGCTGTAAAACAAGGAAAAGACTGATGGGGTGGAATATTTAGAACATTTCCTTGCTGCCTAAGTGAAAGACGGCTCTACATCAGACAATCTTACAATTCTACTTCCACACAATGACGGCTTGTAAATGTACTTTTTCTCAGCACCTGCAGCACAGATAAGGTATCACTCTTACACTTATTACTGAGTGAAAAGCCTTACTAACATTACTTTGCAACAGCTAAGATCAGGCAAGCAAATGCAAGTGGTCATATGTAGCAACACAAATCAAAGAACCTTTTTCTTCCACCAAAACTATTGTTTGTTCTGAACAGTTCACCAATTTAAGTCCCCGCACAGCATTTTTTATGCCAAAATATTTAGCTACATGCTGCTGATCATGGCGTTGTTTTTTAAAGATGCTTGTTAAAGTTTATGCTGATGATAAATGACAAAAGATACCATACTGACTCTAGTTTAAATTATGAGTAACTTTACTCCAAAAATGGCAATCAGAACAGAGATAATGAAACAGATGTTACCTCATTAGCGTTAAAGCCCTTGTTTCGTTCCTTCTTGCCCCCATGACCTCTGTGACCCTGAGAGTCTGATGTGCTAATTGTCTGCTGAGCAGCAGCTAGAATCTCATCCAGCTTATCTGGAAAACGACAAACGAAAATGAACATGTTACAAAACTTGAGATGAATCACCTGGATATAATAATATACATTAAATGTGAGATTCAAAAGTGTGCGTACAGAAAACAACTTTGTATAAGGAGATAAGATATAGTAAATGAAAAAGATGGGTTTCTTACTAAGGGCCATTTGATAGACACTCTTCTTCTTTTCTGTAGCTTGAGAGCTCTCTATATGATCTGAGCCACATACAAAAAAATTAGCAACTTCAAACACAAATACAAAGAGACAGCTACACATGTATCTGAACATAATGATCCTAATAAATAGCTTACAAGGAACAAACCCACATGCCTTGTGGAATTTCACAAATTGGTCTTAAATGCATCCTATGTGATAACCATACTAACTAAAGGCAATTATAATACACATTTCATAACCCTTATGCATTTGTAGAAAACAAAAGAAAAACCAATTCACCTGGTTTCTTCTTCCATGGCGAGGCAGCTGCAAAAGAGAGTGAGTTATGTTAAAAATGCAATAATATGCTTTAATAAATGCATGTTTAACTGGACAATATGGTGACAATGTAACATTTTAAAAATGTTTTATCATTATTTCAAAGTATTCCCTTGTAACAGTATTAGCAATCAGTGTCAATAAACAGCAAGTATTTTTCTCAAGTTTGCAGTCTGTTTTGACTGTCACTAAAAGAAACACATTTTATAACTAATATATATAAACTGCATACTGTTCTTTATTGTTTAAAATCTAGACTGATACTGACATTAATAACCTTGATACATTTTATAAGAGAAGACAGATTATCCAACTAAAAAACATAAACTCTCTACAACACTATGAAATTATTAAAGAGTTAATTACATAAATCCTGTCAGAAAACTAAGACATATTTCACCCCCTAAAACAGAAGAAACAAGAAATTATTTTTTGCATAATGAAAACGAGGCCTGTTTAAGAATAATTTTTATTTTTTTTGTGCATTGTAAATATTATTTAACTATTATGGTTGTGAAACACAAATACTGAAGAAAATAGCCTGGAGAAGCACTGTGAAAAAATATGCTCAATTCCCATAAAATGGCGATATACATTCATAGTTAGTTATTTAGTTAGTATTTTGAGGTGAAATGTGTCCTGGATCATTTTTGTGAGATTCATTCTAAGATATTATAATGGTTCAAAATGACAAGACATTGCACAGACCTTTCTCCACTATGTGCAATGAAGAAAGAGAGACAAAGAAGCAAATTATCAGCCAAAAAGAGAATTGAATATGTTATATCAGATTTTATGATAACAGTAAATGCTTAATAGAATAACATGCATTTCATGTGTGTATGTGTATGTAAGATTGTACCCATCTCCTCCAGTTCTGAAGTCATGGATTTGGAGCGCAGAGCTAAAGCCGGAGGGGTCAGCCGCTTACTTTGCTGGGGAACTAAAGGGAAAGATAGCACTGTTACATCAAATCAAAAACTGTCTGCAATGCCATTCATTCGTACTCCCACAGACAAATCTACGGTAAAATCTCTCTCTGACCTTTCTTCTTAGGTATTTCCTCCATCTCAGGATTTCGTGCTACCATGACAACCTTCACCACCAGACTGTTCCCACCCTGGCGAATCATGTTCACCACCTGCCTGTGACCCACCTTCACTACAGTGATGCCATTCACCTGTGAAAATACAGCCACAAGATTTCAATCAATAGTAACTTAAGATACATTCTAATACACATAACCGTTGAAAGTTTTGGTATCAGTATTTTTTTAAATAAATAAACACTTTTATTCAGCAAGGATGCTTTAAATTGTTCAAAAGTTACAGAAATTAAATTACAAAATATTCAATATCAAATTAATGCTGCTCTTTTGAACTTTACATTCATCAAAGAATAAAAAATGCATCATAGTGTATCACACATATTGTATCACTTATAATAATATGTAATAAGTATATAAAAAAAGCAGCACAACTGTTCTCAACACATAATAATCAGAAAGCAGCAAATTAGCATATTAGAATAATTCAAGATCATGTAACACTGAAGACTGGAGTAAAAATGCTGAGAATTCAGCATTGATTACAAGAATGAATTACATTTTAAAACATAAATAAATAAAAACCACTAAATCGTACATCGTAATAAAATTTCACAATATTAAAATGTTGTTGTATTTTGTACCAAATAAATGCAGCCTTGGTTAGCATAAAAGGCTTTTCAAAAATGTTACAAGCCCTGAACTTTTGAACGTTTATATTCCAAATATTCTAATTATACTCTATTTTTCAATTCTGGTGATTTTCACAAAGATTTTTTTTTTATTTTTTTTATGAAAACTATATTTAACAATTATATAAGAAAGGAAATTTGATTTGCAGTTTAGAGAAAGAGAGAGAAGCACAAGTGGGTGTCTTAAGCATTATCATCAGACTTGATTCAAAATGATTCAACATGATTCACACACTCCAAATTAACCAGCTGGGAACCGTGAGGTGAAGGTTTTTGCTAACAGGGCGTTGCGTCTGGAGACGCATCAATAAAAATATATTTTGCAGCAACACATAGTCAAGATGGCATACACAGAGAACACAAGATCCATTTCATCTTCTCTTCCAGAATCAATTAAAAGTAGGTAACACAAGTATCTCTGTGAGGTTTATCACCTCAGTGTAGGTGTTAAGATTTGTTCAGTGTTGGGTTTAACACCTCACAGACTGGAGAACATACTGCTAAACTAGTTTTGGCTTTTGTAGCGATGCAGCATTCGGTCTTCAATTTAACATTCTATGGCTCTTTATCTAATAAAACTTGTTTTAATGGTTCATTAGATATGTACAACATGGTTGCATCAAAGGAGGCGACATCTTTGCTGACCTCGATCAGGAAGTCTCCCATCCTCAGGCCGGACCTCCACGCGACGCCCCCCTCATCGACAGACTCAAGGTACTGCAGAGCAGGGAAGGCTGGAGTAGGGCTGAACTCCTCCACAGGAGTCTGGGCTGGAGATCCACAGATCACAATCATGGATGTGATCCATCTATGTCATGCTGTGCTCTGTTATCAAACCAGAAAAGAGCTCGCTGATGTCCATCACTTACCTTTGGCCCCTCGGAGTACAAAACCGAAGCCTTCATTGTCTTTTTTCTGCAGAAGTACAGTTTTCTCCTTAATGATGTAGTCACTGTCAGAGAGAGAAGAGAGAAGCTCATATTGTTTTCATTAATAACAATAACTGAAAAAGTCTCAGGTTGTGCATGTAACCATTGTTCCCTGAGAAGGGGAACGAGACACTGCATCCCCTAGAGAGTGCTATGGGGAATGCCTCCGGCATGACCGGTGTCTGAAGCATGAGTCTAAACATGACAATGAACTTGACTGTGGCAGAGGACAGCCTATGACATCACAGCTGGTGCAACTGTTAAAGGGCACCTGTGGAATACTTAATTACACTTCTTGCCTGAAGGCAACGTGCAGCAATTCCTGAAGCATTGCAAAGGGACTCAGTGTCTCGGTCTCCTTCTCAGGTTTCATGCATAACCGGAGACGTTTCCTTTCGATAGGGAACTAGCGCTGCATCCTATAGAGGCCACTATGGGAACAGTGAACCAACGCTGCCATGCTGAAGGGATGAGTGCTTTATTGGGTCAAAAACTCAAAGGAATCCTCAACCCTGCACCAGCAATGCAATCACAGACCAAAGCTTCTCAAGAACAGAGGCCTCAACAGGCCAGCAACCAATGAGGCTTGCAAAGAGCCTAACACTGAGAGCTAACTGGCCCACAAGGCCTAAATACAACACCTCTCAAACTGAGAGGTGGCATGATAACACTCTATATTAAGGTCAATAGCCAAGGAGGCTCCCAGAAATCCTAATAATCTAGTATACTACCCCACCTTCCGAGCTCTAGGAGTGGAGGCCTTGACCTTACAATTATCTAAAATGAGAGGAGCCCTAACTACACCCTACCCTCAGGACATCCTGTAAGGAGGCTCACAGAGAGCCTACAACTCACAGATGCTGTCCTAGTGGAGCTCTGGAGAATGGAGGCCTCAATGAAGATAACTCTCTGTAGCATCCTGACGATGCTCGCAATAAATTGTCATGGAGCGGAGGCCTCAGCATGATGACTCTCTAAAATGAGAGGAGGTCTAACCACACCCCAAGTATAGTTTACTGTGCAAGGAGGTTCACAGAGAGCCTAGAACCTGCAAAAATATGTCCTAGCAGCACTCTGGTGAGTGAAGGCCTCAATGAAGAGTGTAGCAAGAGGAGACCTGATGACAGTCAAAGCAGCCAAGGAGGCTCACAAAGAACCTAACAAATTAGCACATTTCTGTCTCTAATTCTTCAGACTCATCAGTGCTCTGTCTACAACCCCCATGCTTAATCCCGTTTCAATGAGTGCAGATGCTTAACTCTCTTCCCTCAAGAGAGAGCCAAGCCCAAGTGTAACCAATTACTGTGACTGCATTGTGAAAAGCATGCATTTAACCTCAAGCATGCAAGCTCAAACTAAAGATTCTATCACTTTGAAAGAATCAGGGAAACAGACATTAATTAATTGCTTTTTAAGTGCCTTAAACTCCATCAAGAGCCGAATGCATTCATGCAAACACCAACTACTATCCCTCAGGAGAGAGCAGAAGGGAAAAGGTTCCTTATCTATCTCTTATAGTAAGTCTTGTGAATGCATCATACCTAGTGCATCCAGCTTGCTCGTAGGAAAAACAGCATTCCACCCAAAAAGGCGTCCCACATCCCTCAGGAATAGGTACAGCACAAACTAAGCTTTCACTGGGAAATCTTTTCAGTGCACGCATTCTGCTCCCTCATGAGCTAAACATGCATGCTCCAAACTCATGTTCAAACAAACGGTCTCCTGAAGACAAAAAAAAGAATGATGTACTTGACAGGTTCCCTTTTTATACCCTTGGCTTCAACAGCTTTGAAATCGTAGGCTGCCACCTGACAATGTCAAGTTCATTGTTGTGTTTAGTCGCTGCACATCACTGGTCATGTCGGAGGCATTCCCCATAGCGCTCTCTAGAGGACGCAGTGCAGGGTCCCATTCAAAAAGGAAACAAACAAATTACAAATGAAAATTTACATGAAAATGGAAAATAAAAAAATAAAAACAAACAAAAAATATTAACTTAAGAAATTACTTGTCACCATTTTGGAATATAAATCTAAGTCAGGGTTATTATTGTTAAATAAAACTAAAATCATATATTTAACTTGTTTATTTCTAAATGAAAAAAAAAAACTTTTATATTAACTTTTTTTACATTTAGTTAGTTGCCAAGGAAACAATATACATTTTCGTTTGGTTTACATTAAAGTACTAATTTACTAAAAGTACTAAAACTAAAACAAAATGTTATAAAAACCATATATATATATATATATATATATATATATATATATATATATATATATATATATACTCACCTAAAGGATTATTAGGAACACCATGTTCAATTTCTCATTAATGCAATTATCTAATCAACCAATCACATGGCAGTTGCTTCAATGCATTTAGGGGTGTGGTCCTGGTCAAGACTATCTCCTGAACTCCAAACTGAATGTCAGAATGGGAAAGAAAGGTGAATTAAGCAATTTTGAGCGTGGCATGGTTGTTGGTGCCAGACTGACCGGTCTGAATATATTACTGGGATTTCCACGCACAACCATTTCTAGGGTTTACAAAGAATGGTGTGAAAAGGGAAAAACATCCAGTAAGCAGCAGTCCTGTGGACGAAAATGCCTTGTTGATGCTAGAGGTCAGAGGAGAATGGGCCGACTAATTCAAGATGATAGAAGAGCAACTTTGACTGAAATAACCACTCGTTACAACCGAGGTATGCAGCAAAGCATTTGTGAAGCCACAACACGCACAACCTTGAGGCGGATGGGCTACAACAGCAGAAGATCCCACCGGGTACCACTCATCTCCACTACAAATAGGAAAAAGAGGCTACAATTTGCACGACCTCACCAAAATTGGACAGTTGAAGACTGGAAAAATGTTGCCTGGTCTGATGAGTCTCGATTTTTGTTGAGACATTCAGATGGTAGAGTCAGAATTTGGCGTAAACAGAATGAGAACATGGAACCATCATTCCTTGTTACCACTGTGCAGGCTGCTGGTGGTGGTGTAATGGTGTGGTGGTTGTTTTGTGCAGGCTGCTGCTGCTGGTGGTGTAATGGTGTGGTGGTTGTTTTGTGCAGGCTGCTGGTGGTGGTGTAATGGTGTGGTGGTTGTTTTGTGCAGGCTGCTGGTGGTGGTGTAATGGTGTGGTGGTTGTTTTGTGCAGGCTGGTGGTGGTGGTGTAATGGTGTGGTGGTTGTTTTGTGCAGGCTGCTGCTGGTGGTGTAATGGTGTGGTGGTTGTTTTGTGCAGGCTGCTGTTGCTGGTGGTGTAATGGTGTGGTGGTTGTTTTGTGCAGGCTGGTGGTGGTGGTGGTGTAATGGTGTGGTGGTTGTTTTGTGCAGGCTGCTGCTGGTGGTGTAATGGTGTGGTGGTTGTTTTGTGCAGGCTGGTGTTGGTGGTGTAATGGTGTGGGGGATGTTTTCTTGGCACACTTTAGGCGCCTTAGTGCGAATTGGGCATCGTTTAAATGCCACGGCCTACCTGAGCATTGTTTCTGACCATGTCCATCCCTTTATGACCACCATGCACCCATCCTCTGATGGCTACTTCCAGCAGGATAATGCACCATGTCACAAAGCTCGAATCATTTCAAATTGGTTTCTTGAACATGACAATGAGTTCACTGTACTAAAATGACCCCCACAGTCACCAGATCTCAACCCAATAGAGCATCTTTGGGATGTGGTGGAACGGGAGCTTCGTGCCCTGGATGTGCATCCCACAAATCTCCATCAACTGCAAGATGCTATCGTATCAATATGGGCCAACATTTCTAAAGAATGCTTCCATTACCTTGTTGAATCAATGCCACGTAGAATTAAGGCAGTTCTGGAGGCGAAAGGGGGTCAAACACAGTATTAGTATGGTGTTCCTAATAATCCTTTAGGTGAGTGTATATATATATATATAACAAACACAACAGAAACTTAAAAATGTACAAAAATATATATAATATATACAAATGAAACTAATTCATATATATATATATATATATGAATTAGTTTTCATTATATATATATAAAGTATAGTTAATCTATAACTATAAACTATTCAAAAATGTGCTAACACAACAGTGGACTGAATCCAATGGAAAAACTAGCTGTGGAACACAAACATCCAATTGCTAGCTGTTTCAGGCTGGTCATCTTTGACCAGTAGAAAACAAGCTACAGTTTAAAGTGGTTAAGATGTTTATGTGACTGGTAAACCAACCAGTTAATATCCAGATTTAATAAGTGAAAGTAAAATTGACATGACATGTGGCCCAGTATGTTGTCCCATACTCAAATTTGTGCTCTACATTTAACTCATACACACACACACACACACACACACACACACACCCGGAGCAGTGGGCAGCCAATGCTGCAGTATAATGTCCAGCTCTAGACCAGTTAGAAACCAGCTACCATGTTACAAAACACAGCTACTAGCTGAAGCTCAGAAACAGAAATGTTTCATAGAAATTTAATTTATGTTGGGTTTAAAGTAGTAACAATACCGGTAGTAACTATGCTATTTTGGCGGACACCATGGTTGCCATGGTGAGCGTATGGGGGTTGGTTTGTAGACGTGTGCAGCTAGTTCAGTGCAAAGACGATGACAGTTACAGACTACAGACGTTTTAGAGTATAAATAGTCTGAGTAGTGCATTCACACTGAAAATTACAAGAATAATAAAATAAAGTGTGGAATGTTGGACACTTCATGCACTCAACTGTTGCAGCTTTGATTACATAGTGGAGTGGGAGGGGCTATAAGACTTCGATGATGAAGGACAAAATAATCTTACATTATTCATACACTACACGTTTGAGTGCATAGTGCATAAGTACTTATGTGTGTAAGTGCATAGTTTATAGTGCATAATTTAGATTAGCTGAAAGTAAAAAAAAAAAACGTCATGTTTAATTTAGTGAAAACTGAAAATCCAACACCAAAACATTTTCTTTGACTATACTGAGGTCTACTTAACTAACAGACGACCAGTGCTGGGTGGTTATCTGGATTACATAACAAATGGAGCCCTTGTAATTAAAGTATATTACATTTTAAAATGCTCATAATCAGATACTTTTTTGTGGATTACATGATTTAATGAAATATTATCTTTTAATCAACGCATAAACATTATGCAGTTCTTTTGAGAAACCCTGGAGTAATGTAGTGTCATGTTTAACGTATTTCTTGATGCTGATAACAAAGAATGGAATATATGCTGTTAAAACAACAAACTCATTCAAATCTATAAACAAGTTAGGACAAAAGTAACCTAAAGGTAATCAAAAAGTAGTCAGAATGAATTATCTAAAATCTAGATTATATTACCTACTACAATTTTCATCATGTAATTTGTAATCAGTATCAGACTACAATTTTTATGTAATTTACACAGCACTGCAGACAACATCCTTTAGACTTCTAGTTCTTATATAAAGCTAATTATAAGCTAAAAACCAAACCCCACTAAAAAAAAAAATTTTTTTTAATACTGATAGGTTTTGTCACATGTAGCCACATTTTAAACAATCCAGGAGCATCACAGCATGATAAAAAAGTTATATTCAGATTAGCAGCGATGGAAAACTAAAACAAGTTTTGTAACTAAAGAAAATGATTGTTTAATTCTTTTAACATCAGCTAAACATGTTTGTATTTAAATTGTGACTTTCAAGCCAACAGAAGCATTTTCCTACTTAAATGTGGTTCAAAACGTAAACACTATATTGAGGTAACACACTCACTTAAAGAAAATTGAAAATGAACCCAAACCAAATCCTACTACAAAAGGAAACTTAAAATTTTTTTTTTTTTTTTTAAATGTAGCAATTTAAAATCTACACATTCATGGCATATTTGTGAGAATTACAACATGCATTGTCACATTATCAGCATTGGAAAACCAAAATAATTTCAGCTTTGAAGATTTTAATTAAACATCTTTAACTTGAGCTGAACGTTTGCCTTTTTTATTGCAATTATGATTTTCCCTTACAAAGTCCTCACATGAAAAGTTTGCACATTTTCTAGAAGTTGATCTACGTATCTCGAATTTTAATCCAACCCGGCAGCAGCATTTTCCTACTTAAATGCCATTCCCAACAGTGTTAAATATATCCTAATCAGTGTAGGATTGTCAGCGGGAAAGATAGTGATGCATAAATGATGATACACACATTCATCCTGTATTTGATCAACCCCGCAGCATCACAACTTTCTATGATGTACTGTGTGTTTCACACACACACACACACACACACACGCATGCATGCATATATATATACACCCATAGTGACTCATACCCTTTCAATGACTCAAAAACACACATACATGTCACATGAACTAATTTACAACCCCAAAACACACACAGCAAAATAATGCTTTCTGACGTGTCGCTACTGTATATACAGTGACAGCCACATTCACGACTCATATGCACACATATAGACACATATATACACAATCACTGTACGAGAGAGCGGGATTTGATTTACGATAAACAACCAGACTGTAGCCACACACACATAGAGATACATACAGATGATATATACTGTATATAAAAACATTCTGCTCAACAGTCTGTCTGCTACCTCTTCAGAGCATCCATCTGCCTGTCTCGCTCTCTCTCGCTCTATCTCTCTCTCCGCAGCGACAATAAAAGAACGGAGCAGCCGATACCTGTAAATGAACCAGACGCTGCGGTTCTGGGGACCGAGCGAGGGCCATGAGGATGAGAGGGAGAGAGGGAGAGACAGGTCTTTCTCTCCGTATCCCCCCATTGCCATGTCCCCCCCCCTCCTCAGAGTTCTCCTCCTCCTCTCCAGCCCTCGTCTCTCAGCACAGCCAGAGGAGAGAGAGAGAGAGAGAGAGAGAGAGAGAGAGAGAGAGAGAGAGAGAGAGAGAGAGAGAGAGACCGTACACGCTTATGAACGAGAGAGGAGGAGGGAGAGAGAGAGCCAGAGAGAAAGGGAGGGTTTTACAGAGCTCACATTCAGTCACTGCGACATTCAGAGAGACAGAATGAGGAGGGGTTGTGTGAAAAAAAGAGGAGGGAGAGAATGAAAGAAACAAGTGTGGGAGAGAAACATGCTTTAAAGGAATAGTTCACTCGAAAACTGGAATCCTGTGCTCGTTTCAAACCTGTGTGATTCTCTTTCTAACGTGGAACATGACAGGAGATGTTTAGCTGAACGTTCTTGCTGCTCTTTTCCATATAATAAAAGCATACAGAGAGCATTTGGCCTCCTGAACTAAAGAAGTCTAGAAAGAAAGTAACATTTGCTTGCATGCAGTTGGCAGATACTTTAATCCAAAGCGACTTGCATTGCATTAACAGTACATAATTTATGTAGAAATGCATGCATTGCATGGAAACTGAACCCATTGCATTGCAAACGCCATGCTCTATTGTTTGAGATACATAATGCTCAATTTAAACTGATACAAATATTCTCCAATTGCAACAGGTTTGATTTCAGTGATGCCAAAAGTAATTTCTTTATAGCTTCTACAGTTTTTGTTGTTAGACATTAATGGCCAAAAATAGCAAGTATTTCAAATGACATATACTGTGGCCTTCTGAAGTCATAGGATAGCTTTGCATGAGGAGCAGACCTAAAGGTAACATTTATATTAATGTATTTGGCAGACGCTTTTATCCAAAGTGACTTACATAGCAATCAAGATAAAAATGCATGCATTGCCTGGGAACTGAACCAATGGGATTGCAAACATCATGCTCTATTGTTCAAGGAATGCTTAATTTTAATAGATTTTTTTCCCTATCATGTCAGGTTTGATGTCAACGAAGCCGTAGTTATTTTCTTGACAGCTTCTGGTTTCAGTCTATTTTTGTTGTAGACAAAAACCATCATTAAAAAAGTCAGACTGTAACTGTGCATGAGAAGCAGACACAAATGTAACATTTACATTTATGCATTTGGTGCTTTTGTTATTGCAATCAAGGTACACATTGTAGCCTATATAAAAATGCCCTGCTAATTGAACCCATGCTGATGTAATGATCTACTGTTTGTGCTATAGGAATGCTTAATTTAGACAGTTATACATTGATGACTTTTCCTATCGCACAGGTCTGATGTCAGTGATGCCAAAAGCCATTTCTTTAATGCCACAAAATGCAGAGAAAATAGAGTAATATAATGACTGCTTTTATGATACTTTCGTGGTGTTTTTCCGGCCTTGACACCTCCAGGTTACAGTCTATTATTGTTGATAATGCAGCTGATAATAAGATTTTCACTCAATAAATTACTTAAATATGGTGTGTCACACCAAGTATCATACTGTATGACTTCAGAAGCCTGGGAAATAATGATAATATAGACTATAAAAGATAGAATATAAAAGTAAGATATTTTTTAAAAAGAAATTAATCAGTAGCATTAAATTGATCAAAAGTGAAAGAAAATACATTTATCACGTTACAAAAGATTTCATTAAAAATAGTTATTTTGAACTTTCTATTCATCACAAAATCCTGTAAAAAATGTATGCAAAATTATGAAGCAGAACAATGGTTTTAACATTGTTAATAATCAGAAATGTTTCTTGAGCAGTAAATCAGCATATGAGAATGATTTCTGAAAATCATGTGACACTGAAGACAGGAGTAATGATGCTGAAAAATTCAGCTTTAAATAACAGAAATAAATTACATTTTAAAACATATTACAATAGAAAACATTTCTTTTAAATTGTAATAATATTTTACAATGTTACTGTTTTTATTGTATTTTTTATATAAATGCAGCCTAGGTAAGCGGAAGATACTTATTTTGAAAACACTTTAAAATCTTTCTTAAATAAAAAAACCATTCTTTTTGGACATCAAAACAAAACAAAACAAAACAGTGTTGTGGTTTGGAACAACATGAGGGTGAGTGAATAATGACAGAGTTTTCATTTTTGGGTGATCTATTCCTTTCATACAGACCCTGAGATAAACTGTGGGATTTTGATGAGTGGGTGAGAGATGCGAGCGGATACTGGTATTCACCACACACTCGGCCTGCATGGCAACAGATGATCAAGACAGCTTATATGTGCACGGACACTCACACAAACACAAGCACACATACATGAACACAAAACACAACGTATGCACACAATATTGCATATCCACTGGAAAGCAACTTGTTTCAGCTGATGCAAGGTGTGTGAGAGAGAGACAGATCAGAGAGACAGCAGCGGCTCACACCGCATGTGTTAATAATCCACATGAGAGCCACAGATCCAAACATTGTTGTGTAATTTTTCAAAAGTGGCTGTGACATTTGCATACAGTCTAGTGGAGGCAGAGACTCGCTTTGTGTACCTGCCAGCAAACGTTTGAAACAGGAAGCAGCCGCTAATCTTTTATATGGCGAATCCATTTAACAAAAACCCATCGATAGATTCCACTGGATCAACATGTATAGTTTAGTTTATACTGTACTTGCTAGTGAGCACACACTTTATCACAAATCTAGGCTAGGAAACCCATTTCCAATATAGAGGCACTGCACAATCTTAAGTGGCACCATTTTCGGTTTAACATGATTTTAGCTCAGTTTTTAACATGCTGTATACATTAAATTAGTTGCAAGTTATTTCTACAGTACCTTTTTAAAAATGATGGAATATTAACTAATAGTTTAGGGGCAGTAAGATTTTTATTATTATTACTTGTATTTAGAAAAGATGCATTAAATTGATCAAAAGTAACAGTAAAGACATATATAATGTAAATTCTTCAATTCAAAATAAATGCAGTTTTTTTTTTTACTTTCTATTCATCATATAATCCTGAAAAATAAAATGTATCACAGTTTCCACAAAAATATGAAGCAGCACAACTGTTTTCAACATTGATAATAATCAGAAATGTTCTGCATATCAGTATATAAGAATGATTTCTGAAGATCATGTGACACTGAAGACTGGAGTAATTTTTCCTGTATTTTTTTTTATAAAATAAATGCAGCCTTGATGAGCAGAAGAAACTCCTTTAAAATACATAAAAAACTGTTCTGATCCCAATCTTTTGAACGGTAGTGTATGTATATATATATATACACACACACACAGAGAGAGAGGCACAGACATAAGGGGTTTATCAAAACACATCTATATTCATGATTAAGCTTTAGTCTGTTTTTTTTTTCTCAGAACATTAAATACATTTACAATCAAAATCTCATTACGCACAGATTGCATAGGAAAAATACACAGACATTTTAAAGGATATACAAATAGGAAAGTTATTTTAAGTTGTAATAATATTTCACAATATAACTGTATTAAAAGTAGCCTTAAAACATAAAGAAACTTATCAACCACAAACATGTATATTGTGTAATATATATGTATATATATATATGTGTGTGTGTGTGTGTGTATTAAATTGCCATTAAATTTTTTTAATATAGAGCATTGCAAATCAAATTTAAATTAACAGATTATGTAAATTAAACAGACAGATAAAGGTGTATTTAATTCAAATTTAAATATTCAAAATTTGAACAAGTGAATTCAGAATTCATTCTGTTCCCACCTGGGCACTTCAAGACCATCGTACGTTCCTACTGTGTGATGACGAAACAGTTTCCTCTTTGCCTTCTCACTGCGGCTGTCTGAAATACACACACACACACACACACACACACACACACACACACTCTGACTGTTAGCACATGTAGGCGTGTATATCTGTGTAGATGGAAGTGTGATGTATCAGATTGATGTGATTTTGCATATTCGAGTGCTGTGCGCATGAAGATTATATGAGAAGGCAAATCACCACAGGAAAAAAGATCCGGGGGACATCCTCAAAAAGAGAGAAAAGACCCATAAAGGATACATAAAGAAATGAAATAATTCACCATTGTGTTTCAGGATCATGGTTTGTCGATAGTTATTACATACACCTTAATTTATGTAGAACAGAAGTCCACATTAAGGTAAGCAGAGAGGAAGAACATTAGCGTTTATCTTTCATAGATCAGGAGAGCTGGATTTCTCCCTTATGGTTCAAGTATCAACTCATATCTCAGCTAGTTTTCCTATTCCTTCTATTGTCAAAAATAATCCAGAACATTTGCTTATACGTGACCTTGGACCACATTTTTTTTTCTTTTCGAAATTGAGATGTATGCATCATATGAAAGCTAAATAATCATCTTTCCACTGATGTATGGTTTGTTAGGATCAGACAATATTTGTTCGAAATACAACTATTTGAAAATCTGGAATCTGAGGGTGCAAAAAAATCAAAACATTGAGAAAATCAGTACTTAGTAATGCATATTACTAATTGAAAATGAAGTTTTGATATATTTACGGTAGGATATTTATAAAATGTTTTCATGGAACATGATCTTTACTTAATATCCTAATGATTTTTGGCATGAAAGAAACATCGGTAATTTTGACCCATACAATGTATTTTTTGTCTATTACAACAGCAGATATATCCCAGAGACTTAAAGACTGCTTTTGTCACATATATGAATTTACACCAAGAGCTGTCAACAGGTAACAAACCTGTAAAGGATCATTTTTAGCAATAGAAAGATTCAAATTCATGAAATAAATGTTTTAGTTCTTATTGTCCAGACAATAGCACATCTTCAAACCTGAGTACTGACTGAGACACTGTTAAGATTCAAATAAAGGCTATTTCATTTCTACTTAATCTTAACAGACTCGGCTGAGATATTAAAGAGAGCTGAGGTGTTGCAGTACCTGTTTGCTGCTCCAGAACCTCTTCTACACAATCAGCAGGAAACCAGCCTGTGCGGCCCTTCACTGTTCCTTCCCAGAATCCTCCTTCACCTACACTCAACACTGAGAGAGAGGGTTTGATAAAGCTTTAATAAACCTTTTATTCAAATGTTTCTACTGACTTGAAGAGAAGTCTTCTGACCTTTGACCTTGTCCCCTTTGTTGAGGCTGATCTCAGGCTCACCGTGAGCGGAGTGAGAATGTGTCGCCACAAACACTCGACCCGGGACAGCGCTGTAGAGACGCTTCCTCTGACCTCCTCTATAACACACAGACACACCAGTGCTGTTACTGTTAACTGCAACTAAACCTATTAAAAATATTTTTCTGTTTTGAAAAATAAAGCTGAAATAAAACTAAATAAATATTAGATTAAAAATGTTAACTTAAAAAACTTATTTCAGTTAGTAGCCATTAATAAATAAACATTCTTATTTATGTTTAAGTTTACATACTAAAATATTACAACTAAGCTGTGAAAATATTACTTATTTACAAAAACATTACTTATTTAAATGTTAAAAAAATATATAATAATAATAATAAAAACAAATATTGCCTAACTGAAATAAATATGCAAAAGCTAAAGTACTAAAACTAAAACTAAAAATAAATATAAAATAAAGATAAATAAATAAATATATATATATATATATATATATATATATATATATATATATATATATATATAATGACTCAAGACAGAAATATACTGTATAAAAAACACTTATACTTAAAAAGTGATAAAGAATTTAAGATAAATATGTTTAAGCTGAAGTTAAATAACTGAAACTCAAATTTAAATTTAAATTAAAGCTAAACAGAAAATTGAAAACAATCTTAAATTTCTATATTTCATTTTTCGAAAACTAATTCTAAAATAAATATATATTAAATCTATATATAATCTATATATTAAATTAATTTAATTAATTAATAATTAAATTAAATTAAATTAAATTAAATTAAATTTAATTTAATTTAATTTAATTTAATTTAATTTAATTTAATTTAATTTAATTTAATTTAATTTAATTTAATTTAATTCAATTCAATTCAATTCAATTCAATTCAATTCAATTCAATTCAAATAAATCTATACAGAAATGTAAAATCATTAAAAAAATTACAAAAAGAATGTAAACATACTTTAAAATATTTAAACAAATATTGAAACAGAATTTTGAAAAATTGCAATTTCTATATGAAATTAAAATAAAAACTAATAAAATTAAACAAAAACATATAACAAGCCTAAAATAAAAAACTCAAAGTACTAAAATTAAAATTAAAATAATTTTAAACTATAAAAACTATATAGAAATATTTAGAAGAAAATGAATAAAATGACATTTAAAATGTCAATAAATATATATAAATAATACTAAAATAACACTAGGACAAACAGAGGAGCACAGAAAACAATATGTGAACATGCAGGCAAAAAGTTGCATCCTATCCAAAGTAATAAAAAAAAGGTGACTCTGTGCATTAGTGCCAATGAATAATGTTGGCTTGGCTTTGTTAAATAGAGTATGTTTCCAAGGATTTGGTGCAGCAATATGATTGTAATAACTCTCTAGTATTTGGATCTCATCCATTACTGAGCACCGTGGGACAAAGCCCTCAAACAAAATCATTATGTCAAGGATGCTACCAAAATTTCAAGACTGGATGGACCAAACGGAAAAGTAAAAGTTTAAGAATCCACTTCTAGTCTGAATAGACGTCAGATATACTAATGTATGGAAGCCAAAGACTGAATGTTTTAGCATGATGACTGATTCTTTAACACAGCAGAAAGTGTTTGTTTCTTAGCCACTGAGTAAGAATTAACTCAGTATGGCAGTGGTGCTTTGGCCAGAAGCCTAACAGTGCAAATCACGACACGCAAAATAGTGAGTCAGAGCTTCTGTAATGTACCATAAGAGAGCAACAGAAACCAACGCTGTCAGTTTAACATAAAAAACACCACAATGATAGAGGTAAAGACCTAAGCATGTACTTACACTTTAAATATGTCCATATAATCAGTGACATTTCTTTGGTTATCAATTCAAGTGGTTTTCCTGTAACGTCACCCTGATGTTCACGCACTACTGAACAGCTAATGTTGAGTGAAACATCTCCAACGCTGTAAGCTACGTTCCTAAAATGCAGTCGGATGAATCTCAAGAGTCACATTTTGCCCCAAAAAGAAAAAGACAGAAAGATTGACGTTTTGCTTAAAATATCATTAAAACAAAAATGTAACCTAAAAAATTAAAAATGGTCATGACAATTAAGCACATTAACCGATCTCATTACTTTAATGCATCCAGACATTTTCGTTTTTGGTAATTTGCTTAAAGTTATTATTATTACTACTTAATTATTCTGAATGGTGATTGTTTCTAGACCTATGTCTATATATATATATATATATATATATATATATATATATATATATATATATATATATATATATATATATATATATATACAGTATATATATATATATTTTTTTTTTTCTTTTTTTTTTTCTCTACATTTCTGAACACAATCAGAACACATTCTGATTCTAATTATTATACCTCTATACAATTATACATTTTTTTTGTTGTTGTTGTTGTTGTTGTTGTTTATTGCATATTACAGTTGATAAAAAAGTATTCACATTTTTATATAATTATATATATATGTAATTATATATGTAATTATATATATATATATATATATATATATATATATATATATATATATATATATATATATATATATATATATATGTAGCTTTGCTTTTTTAAATTTCAATAAATTAAAGTTAATAAAAGGTAATACAACAAAAGGTTTAAATTAAATTAAATTAAATTATAAAAATGTAAAAATGAAATAATTAAGATAAAACACTTTTTTAAATTATTTGTAATGTGACCATTAACCAACATCAGACAACTTCGAACTTGTGTTGTTAAATTATTTAATTTATTATTGTTTAATTATTTGATATTAAATCTTGTTTAAACTTAGTTTTGTGTGTGTGTGTGTGTGTGTGTGATATTTGACCCAGAAAAATTCCTGACAGGTTGAGATTGTTTATTCACCAAAGAGACATTTACCAGCACTGAAATCAAACGACGAGAAAATTGAAAGAAAACAAATGTAATTACAAGCCATAAGCATGCTGGGAAATTCATTTATTAATTTATGATGCCCTAAGGTGATTCTCATTTCCATGGGTTTGAGCTTGGCTTAAAAAGCAGCCTGTGGTTGCAGGAGTTGCTCTGGTGTGGTGTGCTTTAGGCCTGCTGAGAGGCTGATGATTGATTTTTCAGCACAGCCTGAACTGTTCTTCCCAGTCAGAAAGATTTGCGCCGTTTGTCATCGTTTGCAGTGTGTTCAACACAGAGCGTTAGTAAGTAACTAAACTACCAACATTTACCACAATACTGTCACTTTTCCAGGAATAAGACAAAGCACTATAATAATAGATAAATAAGTTTAATAGAAAGTCTCGCTCTTTCATGTGTAGTACTACAATGTCTAATTCTTTAATTTAAATAAAGATTAAATAAAAACTAGATAGTAAAGTTTGTGGTCAAACTTTAAGTTGGCTTGAATAAGCCTAGCCAGAAAGATTGAAGCTAGCATGGAACTAGCATGTTCCCAGCATGACTAGCAAATGACTAACATGTCATTAGCAAGTGACTAGCATGTTGTTATCATGAATAGCATGTTGTTAGCATGACTAGCATGTTGTTATCATGATTCTAGCATGATTAACATGTCACTATCATGTTTATATCATGATTAGCATGTTTCTAGCATGTTGCTAACATGTTTTCTAGCATGATTAGCATGTTGCTAGCATGTCGCTAACGTGTTGCTAGCATGATTAGCATGTCGCTAACCTGTTGCTAGCATGATTAGCATGTTGCTAGTATGTCGATACTATGTTTCTAGCATAATTACCATGTTGCTAGCATTTCGCTAGCATGTTGCTAGCATGATTAGCATGTTGCTAGCATGTTGCTAGCATGTTTCTAGCATGATTAGCATGTTGCTAGCATGTCGTTAGCATTGTTTCTAGCATGATTAGCATGTTGCTAGCATTTCGCTAGCATGTTTCTAGAATGATTAGCACGCAAATAGCATGTTGTTAACATGATTAGCATGTTGTTACCATGTTTCTAGCAGGATTAGCATGTCGCTAGCATGTTTCTAGCATGATAAGCATGTTGTTAGCATAATTAGCATGTTGCTAGCATGTCGTTAATATGTTTCTAGCATTATTATCATGCTGCTAGCATGTTGCTAGCATGTTTCTAGCATGATTAGCAAGTTACTAGCATGTTTCTAGCATGATTACCATGTTGTTAACATGTTGATAACCTGTTTCTAGCATGATTAACAAGTTACTAGCATGTTGCTAGCATGTTTCTAGCATGACTAGCATGCAGTTGGCATATTGATAGCATGTTTCTAGCATGATTAGCATGTTGCTAACATATTTCTAACATGATTAGCATGCGACTAGCATGTTGCTAGCATGTTTCTAGCATGATTAACATGTTGTTAATATGTTTCTAGCATGATTAGTATGCGACCAACATGTTGCTAGCATGTTTCTAGCATGACTGGCATGTTGCTAGTATATTCTTAGCATGATTAGCATTCGACTAGCATGTTGTTAGTTTGTTTCTAGCATGATTAACATGTTGCTAGCATGTTTCTAGCATGATTAGCATGTTGCTTGCATGACTAACATGCGACTAGCATGTTGCTAGCATGTTTCTAGCATGACTAGCATGTTGCTAGTATATTTCTAGCATGATTAACATTTGACTAGCATGTTGCTAGTTTGTTTCTAGCATAATTAGCATGTTGTAGCATGATTAGCATGTGACTAGCATGTTTCTAGCATGATTAGCATGTTGCTAGCATGACTAACATGCGACTAGCATGTTGCTAGCATGATTAGCATGTTGCTAGCATGTTTATAGCATGACTAGCATGCGACTAGCATGTCGTTAACATGTTTCTAGCATGATTAGCATTCGACTAGCATGTTTCTAACATAGATAGATAGATAGATAGATAGATAGATAGATAGATAGATAGATAGATAGATAGATAGATAGATAGATAGATTAGAAATATTAGGTGAGTAGATAGATAGATAGATAGATAGATAGATAGATAGATAGATAGATAGATAGATAGATAGATAGATAGATAGATAGATAGATAGATAGATAAGAAATATTAGATGAGTAGATAGATAGATAGATAGATAGATAGATAGATAGATAGATAGATAGATAGATAGATAGATAGATAGATAGATAGATAGATAGATAGATAGATAGATAGATAGATAGATTAGAAATATCAGATGAGTAGATAGATAGATAGATAGATAGATAGATAGATAGATAGATAGATAGATAGATAGATAGATAGATAGATAGATAGATAGATAGATAGATAGATAGATAGATAGAAAAAGTTTGAAGATAGATAGATAGATAGATAGATAGATAGATAGATAGATAGATAGATAGATAGATAGATAGATAGATTAGAAATATTAGATGAGTAGATAGATTAAATACTGATTTAAATAAAAAAAAACATTTATTTCAGACTCAATTATATACTGTATATCAGGTTTCTAGTTATTTTTTTATTTTTTTCTTCACTTATTTTTTAGTGTTGCTGCATCAACAAAATCCGGGACACTTTTACAGGATTTGTATTGAAAAACATCACCACTTTATATACAGTGGTCAGAAATGGTCCCCAGGGATCTGTGCTCACCCCTGCCTCCCTCGTTGCTTTTGCTGCTTGTCCTCCATCTCTCCTTCCTCTCTCCCTCGGGACGGGGATCGGGTTTGGGCTCCACGGGGACTGCTGGAGCTCCTCACAGCGAAAGAGGCCCGGCGCTGAGTCTGATTGAAATGAGAGGAAACAAATGTTTTGGCGCCTGATGTCTGTGTTTATGTGTTCTCCTGATGGCCAGCAGGAGGTGAAGGGCTACCTGAGCAGATGGCATGCTGGCAGCAGCGGGCAGCACTACGGGGTCCATGAGCGTCGTCATCATGTTCTCGCTCTTGGCACGGAGCAGCGGGTGAGGATGCTGAAGGCCGGGTGTGATGGCTTGATTCAACATACCGTCCATAAAGAGAGGAGCATATTTGGGAGTTTCCAAAAACGGAACTAGTGGGAAAAGAATAAAAGATTAGAGGAAAAGAGATCATATAGAGATGGGCTCTGTTCCAAAACCTAGTGAGTTGCCTTCAAAGGAACTTCAAAAGCATGCAGTTTGGAAGGTCTACATACAGTAGGTAGAAATAATTAAGCACATGAGAATTGATTCAAAGGGACCTTGACTTTAGCATGTTCCTAAAAGTGTTATTTCAGTATTATTTGCTTTTTATAGTATGCTGATATTTTTAAATTGCTTTTATTTTATATTTAGTTTTAGCATTTTAGAACCTAAATAATTATTTTTTAAATTATATATATATATATATATATATATATATATATATATATATATATATATATATATATATATATATATATATATATATATATATATATATATATATATATATATATATATAATATTATTTATTATAAAAAAAATTTCCAGCTTAATAATGATTAATCATTTGTTATACATAAATAATATGTTTAAACTAACAGTTTTAGTTTCAGGTAATAACAACAGCTATTATAAACACGCAAAAAAATTTTTTAATAAAACACAAATATTGAGTAAAATGGTCCGATTTAATCAGATGAAATCGCTGTTTTTCAGCACAAAGCATTATGGGTTTTCGCCAGAATAAGGCATCTTTGTAAGGCAACAAAAAACATAAGATCTTAGATTTTGGAGGACAGCTAAGGTATGCATATTTCTTGCTGTGCACATTTTAAATATAAACTTACCGACATCTGCATCATTGTGATTTTTGATGATTTCTCCAAGTTCAAAGTGGCCAGACATCACAGCGACCTGTCAAACACAGTTCTGCTATATACTTTGCAACAATGCAGTCTTTAATATGAGGACAATCCGTGCAATTCTAGGTATATAATATCTATTGTAAATGTCTTTATGTCTTGCCAGCCTTTTATGTTTAGTACAGCGGTTAAACCTCCCACATGCATGTATAAGAAGTCATTTTGATTAGAACGATTAATACACAGATACCTGGAAAGGGGTTTGACCGTGTTTGTTCTTCACCTCCTTACTGGCTCCTCGGTAAAGAAGGACCCGGGCACAGCTCTCCTGATTGGACAGATGAGAGGACACATTTACTAGAGAAGCAAAATGACATAAGATACGAAGACTTCTTTTCCTTATAAAAAAAAATTAGAAACATTTCAGTTTCTCAGAAAAATAAACTCACTTAATTTTGTTCAAATTCTCAGAAAGCAAGGCTTCATATCATAATTTCGTAAATGTATTTATTTAAGATATTTTGGTCATTTGATTTTCTATTTAAAAATAAATAAAGATAAATGAGAAACGGTTTGATTTTCGTTTTTTCGTTTTGTTTAAGAAACGGAAAACGAAAATGTAGCTGGATTTTTCGTATTTTTGTTTGTGGGTAAAAAATGAGATTATGCTTTAATATTTGTTTGAATGTGTGGGCGGCGCTGAAACGCCCCTTTCATCCCTTCTGTACTGCACCGACAAGCGGCAACCGCAAACTCAGTTCATTTTCACCAGGAGAGAAGCGGCAGACAGCAGAGCATATTAATCCCGCGGATTCTATACTAGTGGTGCTTGCAAGCTTTATATATATATATATATATATATAATTTTTTTTTGACCAAACAGAAATTGATTTATTCAATGACATTTGAATTTTACTGTAGGCCTATATGATCTACAATGACATGAAATATGCGGATTTTTAGCCTACTAATTTTATTCTATACCTATTTAAGAAAAACCTCACAAGTAGCCTATGTTTTCATTTGCTATTACAAACAACAGCAACTGAAGCTTTATCTTGTAGAGTGTAGTCTGCTGCACTTCTCCGATCGGCGGATCCCGATCCACACCTTCCATCCCGAAAACAGGGGAAAGAGCTTCAGCTCCGTCAGTTTGGATCGTAAAACACCCTAAATAACACGAAAACCTTACAAAACTCAACACGATGTGCTTTCTGCCATCTCGGTCTACATTAACTTCTTTCTGAAACGTCAGAAATGAACCAGGCTCATGCATCAGACGAACCATGTCTAGCTGGACATGTCTACTTTTAAAATAATCCATTTAAATAGAAAAATAATAATAATAATTTTATATTTAGGCCTATGTAATTCAAATGAAACCAAGGAGAGGTGCAGTGTTTCCCGTCTGAACTCATTATCTGTAATGATGTCACACCATCACTATATTCATACTGTCATCTACAGAATTCGTGAATTCAGTTCATAATTCTAAGTAGCCTATAGCCTATAATTAAAACATTTAAAGTAGACTAATTATGGGGAAAACTTAATTTATTTTAATATAAATTTTATTATAAATGTGGGGTTGGGTTTTTCCTATTTTTTTTTTTTTTATGAATGGCCTAGAATAAAATAGATAAAAATTAAAATAATTAAAATAATAAAGTTGTCAAGTCTGCTTTGTCAATAACATGCAGCAGCTGGAAAATTATAATATTATTTTTTATTTTATTATTAATTTAATTAATTAATTAATTAATTAATTAATTAATTATTATTGTTATTATTATTATTTTATCTTGCAAGCACCACTAGCAAAGAATCCGCGGGATTAATATGCTCTGCTGTCTGCCGCTTCTCTCCTGGTGTAAATGAACTGAGTTTGCGGTTGCCGCTTGTCGGTGCAGTACAGAAGGGATGAAAGGGGCGTTTCAGCGCCGCCCACACATTCAAACAAATATTAAAGCATAATCTCATTTTTTACCCACAAACAAAAATACGAAAAATCCAGCTACATTTTCGTTTTGCGTTTCTTAAACAAAACGAAAAAACGAAAATCAAACCGTTTCTCATTTATCTTTATTTATTTTTAAATAGAAAATCAAATGACCAAAATATACACGGACCGAAGATATTCATTATTAGCAGTGCATGCAACATTTAATGCCATGAATTTATCAATTTCTGACTTCCTTCTCTGATTTGAGAACCTTTCGGTTGCGTTAATTTGAGCAATGGTGAATAATTTGTTTTAAGACCTGCAGATATCCCGAATAAAGCTAAATATATATATATATATATATATATATATATATATATATATATATATATATATATATATATATATATATATATATATATATATATTTAGCTTTATTCAGGATATCTGCAGGTCTTAAAACAAATATATATATTAAAATATACTAAAATATATTAAACTAAAATATATTAAATTAAAAAATACATAATACTAAGAACATAAAATTACATAATAATAATAATAAAAAACTAAATAAAACAAATTATTTTAAAATACATTTGAATTAAATTGTTTAAAATTAAAGCTAATGAAATAATAAAAAAATAGTATATAATTAATAATAGACCATGCTACGCCTTGAAAGTCAAAGCCAGCAGTGTCACTTCTGTATTGGTGGATTACTGTCAGACTCTGTCAGGTTACCTTGTTGTAAAGGGCACATATGTGGAGGGCAGTGTTTCCTGATGCATTCTGGGAAGTGGTGTCTGCCCCATAGAACAGAAGGTGTTCTAAGTGTTGGGCGAATCCGTGCTGACACGCCTGCAGTGGAGTCAACAAAACACAGAGGGGAAAGACATTAGATCACATCCACTCGATCACATCCAATTGGGAGAAGTCAGGGAAAAACTAGAGGACCAACCAAAAGAGGGCAGGGAAGACCTAATCATCTGTCATTTCTTTCTGTTGGAGGTGGTTATGGAAAGCAATTTTTTATCTTTCTGTTGAGCCTAAAATTATAATACATATTTCTATACTCTTTTATGAATGTATATTAAAACATGCATTTCTATGTACAGCATGAAATGCAATATTTGGCTCTGATTACTAAAACTTTCATTGGTTGTGTTAGCCTAGCAGGCTAACTGATTAGCATGCTATTCATTGGAAATGACAAAATGATAGCTTAGCAACCCAAACAGGCTAATCGAAAAAACAAACTTTGACAAACTTAATTATGTTCTGTAATGTGATGCATCCGGTATAATTTCAAGAACAATAAATTATGTATTTTCATGGTTAGGACTTCATATTTTTATATAATCCACTTTCATTTAAATTTTAGCTAAAGTTTTGTTGTTTCTCTTTTTTAATAGTTTTTGTTTTATAGACTAATCTGCCCCAGTATTATTTTAGTATCATTGAGAAAATATTTAGTAAGTTTCTCATTTTTATCAGTTTCTTTTTGCCTGTTTTTTTATTTCAGTTTTAATTTAACTTATTTTCGTACATCAAGAAATCTTGTATATATTGAATCAGTTTTTTAGTTAACGTTTTAGTAATTCATGTTTTTTAATTCGTTTTTGTTTGATTATATTGACCACTCTGCACCAGTAATATTTTAGTATCATTGAGATACCATAGCAGTTTTTATTAATATTTGGAATGCTTTTGTTTTTATTTATATATTATCTATTTTTGTTAAAATTTTATTTCAAGATTTAGTAATTATGTCGCTTTTTCAAATTTGTATTAGTTTTTGTTTCATTACATTGACCACTCTGCCCCAATATTATTTTGAGATATTATTATAGTTTAATTAATATTTTTATTTTTATATTATCCATATGTTTTTAATGTTTTTTTCATAAGAAAAAAGATTTTCATATTTTTTATGTTTTTTAAATATATATGTGTGTGTGTGTGTGTGTGTGTGTGTGTGTGTGTGTGTGTGTGTGTGTGTGTGTGTGTGTGTAAGAAGAGAGAATTAAAAAGAGAAAGTCAGGCAACAGACAGACAGCAGAAGACGATGAATGAAATGAGAGATGAGAGATGAGTACCTGTGAACTTCAACTTCTCCAAACGCCTCTTCATGTCTGATCTATGGAGAGAGAGAGAGAGAGAGAGAGAGAGAGAGAGAGAGAGAGACAGACAGTGGAGGACTATGGACAGTGTCGGATGATTCAGAAGCACCTAGATGTTGTTCTCCATTTGTTGAAGATGTTTATGTACTGAACGGTGACTGGGCTGTCGGATTCATGTAGTTTCAGACTCAGTCCACCCACAGTGGGTTTGCTGACCTGATGGTCTCCTGACGTCGGTGCTGTGGTGTAGTGATTATATCTCAGGGCTGACAGGCTGGAAGGTTTCTAGACATGCATTATCTCTGCTGTGCCATAGGTCGCTCCAGGGGAACATGAACTATAATAAGTGCACTGGAGAAAAACATCTGACATGATTCAGCTTCAGGATTTTACATTAGACAATATTTGCAACAATCTTGAATCTGATCATTTACGTTTTATTCATTTTATTATGTGCTATTATAATTTATATATTTTTTTATATTTCTGTATAGTTTTAATTAATTTTATTTCAGCTTTAGTTTTAGTAATTTTAGTACTTAATTTATATTTTTATATTTTTTAAATATATTTATATTATGAATATTTTTTATCATTTTTAAAAGCTAATAAATTTTAATTTTTATCATTTATATATATATATATATATATATATATATATATATATATATATATATATCTACTGTATATAATTTTAATTAATTTTATTTCAGCTTTAATTGTAGTAATTTTAGTACTTAAACATTTATTTCAAAATGTGTTTATAAAATACTTTAAAAACACAGAATGCATCGCTATCTAATTAAAAAAAAAAAAAGTAAATAAATGCATATATTTATTAAACAATTAACAATTAATTTAATGAATAAAAAATATATACTATAATAGAAAAAATCTATAAATATAATTTTTAATTAGTTGCCAAATCACCAGTTCTAATTTTCTCTTATTTTCATCTTTTATTTATTTCCAGCTTAATTATTTCTAATGGTTTTAGTTAACAATAACACCTGAGTTTATTTCAACTACAGTAGAGTTTGATCAGATGCATGTCGGCAACAAAATATACTGTAGCAAGAAGCTTTTCTCCTCTATTTTAAACTACTGACAATTCTAATTAACTTCATATGTGTAACTGCATTTTACCGTTTGCATTTAGCATTGCAATCCATTATCAGATTCCTACCCATTAAGTAGCTTTTTTTTTTTGCATGTGTAATGAGGTTAAAGCTAAAGATCCCACCATCTAACATCTGATGGAAAAATATCTTCAACAAATGATGAAAAGTGTCTAGATGCTTACGAATACAGACACAGTAATGACCAGGATGAAACAAGTTGTTTAGAAACAAGAAGGCGAAGACTGGCATGTTACTCAAATCAATTTAGAATTTTTAAAACCTCAAAAAATTAAAGAAATCCACATTTCAATTCTATATAGCAAAACACACAATTTATCATAAATAAAATCATGAATAAAAAAAATGAGAGAGTGATGTGAATATAAATGAAAAAACACTGAAATGTTTGTTTGCATGCACACATGACACATATATTCTCCTCTTGTGTTTAAGACGGTAAACACACCTGGTGTGCCTCGTCCCAGCCGTTCTCGTCTCTGATGCCCAGCTGTGCTCTATAGTACAGCAGAGTCTCACAGCAGGACGTTTCGCCCCCCATCAGCACCGAGTGGTACAGCGGCGTCAGTCCACAGCGGTCTCGATAATCTGGAGAAGCTCCCATAGACAGCAGCGCCTGTAAAATGGGATGTTAAGAATTATAATCAAACCCCGTTAAAGATGCACTAATCAATACTTTGCAGTTGCCACCATCAATTTAACCTGTAAATGAAACGTTATGGAGATAAAGTATTTAGCTGCTCATGATCTAAAAAAAGGCTACTTAGTGCATCTCAGAGTGTGTAAAGAAATAGTATACCCTAAAATTAAAAATAGCTAAAAATGTATTCATCCTTAGGCCATCCAAAATGAGTTTCATGGAAACAGATTTGGAGAAATTTTGCATTTGCTCAGCAATGGATGCTCTGCAGTGAATGGGTGCCGTCAGAATGAGAGTCCAAACAGCTGATTAAAACATCACAATAATCCACAAGTAATCCACACCACTCCAGTCCAACAGTTAACGTCTTATGAAGTGAAAAGCTGCGTGTTTGTAAGAAAAAAATCCACCATTAAGGAATTTTTAACTTTAAACCATCACTTCATGCCAAATTATGAGTCTATAATCCATAATAATGCTTCAACCATTGAAAAAGCATGTGTCCTGCTGTCTCTCACATCAAAATCCATCCACATATTTTGGACTGTTTTGCTAAGATTGATTATTCACTGGAGAAAGCAATATTATAGATAGAGGGCTTATAATAATGACTCATAATTAATGGACTTGAGTGGTGTGGATTATTGTGATGTTTTTATCAGTTGTTTGGACTCTCATTCTGACGGCACCCATTCACTGCAAAGGATCCTTTGGATAGCAAGTAATGCAATGCTACATTTCTCCAAATCTGATCTGATGAAGAAACAAACTCATCTACATCTTTGATGGCCAGAGGGTGAGTTCATTTTCATCTACGTTTCAAATTTGGGTGAACTATTCCTTTAAATATTTATGCATTTGCTTTCAAAAAAAGGTTAATAGACTTCAGTTTAACTGCATCGAACTGAATGTGACAATTCACATTGAATGTTTTCCTTTTTCATGACATGGATATATCTGTAAATAACAAAATGTTCTGATGAAGAAACTGAGGCCTGAGTACATTTTCAGCAAATTTTCATTTTTGGGTGAACTGTCCCTTTAAATGCACGTTCTTCAATCCTACTGTGAATGAACTGTGTGTTCGTACCATGAGTGTGGATTGGTTATGAGCTCTGACTGCTTTATGGAGGGGTGTGAGACCGTCTCTGCATCTGAAATCCACATGAGCTCCGTTCAGCACCAGAACACGAATCCCTTCCACGCTCAGAGTCCCCTGAACCGCCAGAGTCAGAGGAGTCTCTGATAAAACAGAGGAAAAGAGACACTGACACTACAGCTATGGAAGAACAGCTTTATTTAAGAGACACAGGCAAAACACTAAACAGTAAAGTGGCACACACACTCAAAAAAATTAAGTGTAGAAACTATTCTCATTTAGACATTGCTAGTAAATTGTTCTCTGTAGAGATGCTTTATAGCTAATTTGAACCTGTTTTCATAATTGATGAATTTTATAACATATACTGTTATTTTCCTGTTTTATTGCTAAAGTAAAGCTGCTTTGAAATAATCTTAATTGTATAAAGTGCTATATAAATAAATGTGACCTGACCCCATAGACTGTAAAATATGTATATGTAATATATACTGTGTTAATAAGAAAAAAATAAAAATAAATTGCAGGTGTTTTAACCACATTTTGAATTACGCAATAATTTGGTAATTTTCTCATTCTTTTTTCTGCTGATTTTGTCTTACAGTGTAGCGTCCAGCTCACTAGATATACGGTTGATGTTCATAAAGTTAGCATTCATACCCAAATGGTTAACTATCTAAGGTTGCAACCACAAATCAGAAACGATCCTTTCGTTTATAACTGACCAATGAGCTGCTGCGATGGCCCTATGACATCATAGAGCCTGGGAGCGAGATACTGAAGTGTCTCCTGCTTATTTCAGAACGCTGCTGCAATTAGTGCTCTGAACGTCACATCAAATAAAAAGCATCCTTTAAATGAAACGGCTCAAGAATAGACTCGTCACGAACACAATGAGCTTTGAGTCTAAGGTCAATGAAATGAGACGATTCTGCCAGGGAAATGTTGGCAACACAACATGACGCTCATGTGAACTGAAAATGTTGAAAATGAGGTTTAAACATATTCTTCAATTAATCTACATCTACTACATAATATAAATACATTAGCAAACAATTAAAAATAAAATAAAACTGAGGATTTATATTTTATTAATGGTTTAAACATAATAAACAGATTTAACTGCAGGCCAATGTTATTTTAGTATCACTGATATACTATTATATTATTACATTTTTATATTTTCTGATTTTAGTCATGTTTTAGTCATTTTTATTATATTTGTTTAGTTTTTTTAAATATGCTATACAAATAATAATAATGACAAAAACATACAAAAAAAAATGCTAAAAAATTAAAGTAAAAACTGAAAATAATTATTTTTAAAATTTGTATTTAATTAAAAATGTTTTTGTTATTTTAGTATTTTAACTCAAACTAAATGAAAAAGTTTATTTATTATTATTATTATTTAAAAAAAAATGAAGTTAATGTTTATTCTATTTCAAGGGTAACACATTACAACAATGTTCTATTAGATAATGTTAGTTAATACATTAACAAACATCAACTTACAATGAGAAATACATTTGTTACAGCATTTAATCACCTTTGTTATTGTTAGTTATTAAAACTGTTCCATTGTTAGCTCATGTTAAATCAGGCCCTTTATACAACATAATGTATTAATAATAGCTGAAATTAACATTGATTGTTCATGTCACCTTACATAAACAATTGGAAACCTTTTGTAAATTGTTTCAAGTAACAATTTTTTTTTTATGGTTTTAGATTATGATAGATTTAGATTCACTCTGGTTACCAAAATAAAATGGTTGCACTTTTTCAAACAGGCGTATTTGGTAGTATCCAAAAATCTGTTTTCTGAAAGCTAAGTTTGTCATGTTTTCTAAATTACTACCAGGAGACTCTCGAGGGATTCAAGACCCTTCACAGTCTCACCTCCGCTCTCGGTGTCGTGGTAGTTGGGGTCCAGTCCTTTCTCAAGAGCTTTACTCAACTTCTCCACTGCTCCAGCATGAACATAATCCAGAAACTTCTTCAGATTGGCCTGCAGAGGGAGACACACACAGAGGCTTCACCTCCTCCAAACAGAAGACAACACACCCAGCTTTCCACAAAAGACTGTTTCTACATTTATATTTAATCTGTTTTGGTGGCAATATGTTTTTTGTATTGTATTTACCTTGGTGTGCAGCTTCGCTAGTTGTTTCTCATCCAAGTTCGTCCGTTTGTAGACCCGTGTCTTATATCTGAACTGTAAATTGAAGAGAGCAGGAAGAGGAGGGAGAGAGAAACTGGTTAAAGTTGTCGAAAGACAAGTTCTGAGAAACAAGACCTAAATGAGAGTTTTAATGCAGATGATGGGACTGTTTTTCAAACTGCAAAACAAAGAAATGTGTCATATCTGGAGATTAAAAAATGTCCCTGTAGCACTGTTCAAATTTGAAGCCACATAATTTTTTTTATAAATTAAATTAAATTAAATTAAATTAAATTAAATTAAATTAAATTAAATTAAATTAAATTAAATTAAATTAAATTAAATTAAATTAAATTAAAAACAGTTACACATTTTAAACAAAAAATAATTTGTGGATTTTTTTTTTTTTACATTGTTTCATTTTTCATAAAGCTACATGGTAAAACTTCACAATAATCAATAATATAAAAATATAATATAAAAATAAGCAACACATTTATTGATGTATTTATTAATCTTGTTCAGTATTAACAATACAATATCAACAGTAACAGATATATAAAATATACAAATATAATAAAATATTAAGAGCTGTAACTTTTAAGTAAATTTAGAGATTACAACTTTTGAATGTATTAATGTATTAGTAAATGTTCAAATGAACATAAAATAATAATGATTAATCAAATGATTAATAAATGCTTTAGAAGTATTTGTTATTGCTAGATCATGCGAACTACTGTAATACAGTTACTGTAACTAACATTAACAAATGAAGCCTGATGGTAAAGTGTTGCCTGTGATTCTTCTCAGCTGTCAATCAAACAGCAGGTTCCTATTGTGACAACTTGCCCCATAGGCCCAACAAGTGTTAAACAACCTGTATCATTATATAAAGGTCAATGATGATGGGAATGTCCGAGCTCTTTCAGGAGCATTTTAGGTGATGTTGTGTAGTGTTTGTGAGCCTGTGATGTCATATCCTCCTCAGCACCTCCAGGTAGGGCACTCCCTTCTCCAGGGACTGGGCGAACTCCCGAAGAAAGCGCTCCTCCTCCAGGAACTTGGCATCTCGTCCGTCTCCAGCTGGCTGGAAGAGGCCGTAATTGTGAACATCCCACAACGACTCGCTGAGAGAACAAATAATCTGCTGCGTCGCGTTCCAAACGCTTGAATCGGGATCAAACCTAAAACACTTCTACAGACGGCGAGAGAGAATACAGGTTCATGAGAACAACAGATTGAACTGGATTTAACGTTCAAAGCAACTTTCAGCTTTATTGACAACATCAGTGATGTGCCATCATTCACCACAGAGCATCATTTTGACTCATAACTCATACTAAAATTCTGTTTACAGTAATTATATATATATATATATATATATATATATATATATATATATATATATAACTATAAATCCATGTTTTGTTTAAATAACATATGAAACACTTAAACTTAATTTCAGCTAGTTGCTGAAACAACAACAATACAACAGTACAACAACAATAATAATAATAAAAATCTGTAAAATAAAATATTTAATTATAAAATATTTATACATAATTTTTATATTTATATAAAATCTACATATAATAATAAAATATAGTAACATATTTAAAAAAACAATAAATAAATAAAAACGAACAAATCAACAAAATTACTAAAACTAAAACTGAAAATATACTGTAATATAAAAAATACAATATTTAAAATATTAACAAAAACTATAATATCTATGATACTAAAAATAAACATCAACTATAAGTAGTATCATAGGTTATTCATATTAGTGAATATTACATATTATAACAATTAATATTAAAATGACACTGAAATCCATTTCTTTGAACATATTTGCAATATGCTGCAATATTTTTCTGTGATGAACAACAACGTCAAATATTATATTGAACCTGAAACATTTTTTATGTTTAAAATATTAATATAACCTGTTGACTATTTCTGTGTTGTCTGCTTTATAATGTAATCAATCACTTTTATAAGCTATTACAAAATGCTATTAAACAGTCATTTGACATACTGTGAACCATAAACCATCCTGCATATAAAAATCCAACCCCAAACTTCAGTAATATGTAGCTTTATCTGGGGGTTTTTAATGTGCTGCGATGGAGCGTGTTAAAGTGAGCTGCTAATTGAGTCAGGAGTTGAGATGAGTTTAGATGAGAGAGATTTTGACATTAAATCAGGTCAGAGCTCCCACACAACTCCAGCTCAGTGTGTGTGTGTGTGTGTGTGTGTGTGTGTGTGTGTGTGTGCTTATTTAAAATTTCCCCAGAATAGCTTCACACACACACACACACACACACACACTCATATAAAAACGAAGTAAATATTCTTTAATCACAGATTCCCATGTTCCCATTTTCTCCCCCAGAATTAATTTATTTTTTAATTTTCTTCTAATGTCTCAATCCCTCCCACAGTAACCTTGGGAGACACAACAGATCCAGAGTATATTAAAGTGTGTGTGCTTCTTTGAAGCTTTCATTAAAACATTTACTGTTGTACAGTGTGTGTGTGTGTGTGTGTGTGTGTGTATGTTTAGGGTGTGTGACAGTTTAGTGTGTGTATTTCTGAGGGAGGGGCTTCATAGAACCAGGAACTCAACAGACATTAAAAAGGTAAAATATGTGAAAATAATGTGATTTTATTTTATTTTTAACAATCCATGAGCACATGTTACATTGCACACACAGTCAGGCTTTTGCAAAAATCTGATCAACCACCCTTTTAATTATTAATAATAATATAATCAATTTTAAATTATTATTTGATTTCTATTTATTTGACAATAATTATTTTTTTAAAAATGCTACAATATAATTTTTTTTTATAAATTATGTCCGTTTATAATAATAATTTTATTTCTATTTATTTTAATAAACAGTCAAAATTACACTGCAAATATACAAACTAAAATATTAATTGTTAATAATAATAGTAATATAACATCATTTATTTTAAAGAATTATTTTATTTTTATTTATTTGACAGTAATAAAAAAAAGAAAGTAAAAATTATATATTATAATAATTGACATTATGGCATATTGATAGATTTTAAATTATTATTGGTAAACGCAAATATCTGTTGACATAAAATTAAGTTTTAGTAATTAAGTAAGGTGCCGAGTAGAGAATTTGACAAAATGATTATTAGCCAATCTCTAGAACAGACTGTGAGTGTGTGTCAGTGTGTGTGAACAGAAATGCACACACCGTTTGTTTGATGTCAGGGATGCCGATGCGAAACACAATCTCAGCGAGGTGCGAGTCTTCCACAGGTGTGACTGTAGTCATGCTCCGCTCCATCAGACGCCGTCGGGCCTGCTGATTGGTCAAAACTGGGTGATACTGCTGCTGATTGGTGGTCTGATGATAAAGAGTTGGCTGACTTGGCAAATGTGGGATTCCTCTTTGGGCGGAGTTAAAGGCCCTGGGCTGTCTCTCTCCTCTCTGCCATCCAATCACAACAGCCGCAGGTTTAGATCCATCCGTCTTGCATCCAGCCCGGTTCAGGTGTTCCTTGTCCCCCATATCGATCATCCCATTTTGTTTCAATCTATTCAATCGCTCCTCCTCATCCTCCTGATCCTCACCCTCTTTGTCTTCGGTGCTGCCAAAAAAACGTTTGGTGTTTCCCAGCATCCTTTGCTGCACCGTGTCAGCAAGCAGTGTTGATGTCATGGCATTGAGTCATGCTGCTTATTAGCATCCACCTTAATGTGAGACAGACTGAAGAAAAGAATGAGAGAATAATCATTAGAGGAGTAACGCATTTCATTTCACTGATGTTAAAACAATCAGTATAAAGCCACACTTATAGAAACCAGAAAATCTTTTGACTTCGCCCTGAAAGAAATCACTCAGAACACACTCAGAGGTTTTTAGATGGGTGCAGAGGCTTTTTAGGTCAGGTAGCATCCACAGTCTTTGACGGAGTTCGTCTGCTGGCTTCTTTTGCTGTAGTAGCTGTGTTTTACACCAACTGGCAACCCGGGTGTTGAAACACTATTGGGTGAATTGTCAGTGGGCGGAGTCACACAGATCAAAACAAAAACAGACATTCTGACATGGAATTCAAACTTCAATCGCTACAATAACTAACTGTAGCATTGTTTTTCAGAAAAACGCATATATGAGCTTGGCATGTTTCCTACATATATGCAAACATATTATAGTAAATATAGCACCTTTCAATCCTGTTCACTTAAAATTACTGACCAGTAAGCAAAAAGAGTCCTAGATAATTATATAACGTGCATTACATATTTCATTGATTACATTTTTTTTTTAATCTTAATCTTTTAATTGCTCCAACCTCACAGCCATGATAAAATCTTGCATGTTGTGTCATGCATATTAACTTTTACCCACAACCCAATGATAAAACAGATGTTTTGGAATCTTACATTTGAATTCAAACACACCAACATTTTTTGACAGCATAATCCAAATACTGAATATTTGAGAAACTGTCTTATGTGTGATTAAAGAGCTTTAGTGTTTTGTTTTGTTTTGTTTTGCATTGAGCATGTGTTTTGGGTCACTGACCTGCAGCATTGTGAAGCATCAGATGCTGTGTTTCTGCTGATTATATTGTTGTATAATTGCACACAAGAGGGACACTGACTCACTGGATTTATTTATATCATCTTTCAGTCAGCATGTTTATTTTACTCACTTCTTCTTTTTCCACAAATGCCTTAAAAAGCATTACTTTACATGCACCACATATCTCCACCTCTCCCTCGACACCTGTCATCTGTAGAGTAAATACTGTAAAGAGACACTGACGTCAGTGATGTACACGTTTAGAAACTGTCCTGTAAACCTCCAGAGATCTGTCACCTCATTACTGACGGTTCGGGGTGACAGATTCAGCCTTGCACAGCTTTAGGTGGTTAATTACGTAAAATATCACAACCTCTTTTGTGGTTCACCAAGTGCTCATTCACCCAATGCAAATACTGATATAGTTACAATTATTATTGGAATACTATTTTTATTTATATCTATGCCTTTATTATTTTTAATAATTTGGTTTTAGATATTTGGATAGCATTTTAGTGATCTTGATCAGATTTATAGAGTAAGTGTTTTCATCATATGCATAGAAAGACGTTCAGACTGATGTCACATCGACTCTTTAAAACAGGCTGTTAGTAAACTTGACTGGTTACACTGGTGTCAATTCAAGAGTGAATCAGTCCAGCGAGACACAGATGGTCTCCTTCACAAACTCTCCAAATCAGTTGCTCACTCCATCTTTAAAAATACAGAGATGTCGACATCAAGTTGAGATCCTGATAATCAGGATGACTGAGTTAGTCGGGGTCAGCCACTAAAAACACTGTGATTTCTCACTTGTTGTGCTACCTGTAGTTCCTAGTAGAAACACAAAAGTTAATATTTAATATTTTAAATATCAGTCAGTAATTAAATGTCAGTAATTGATAATAATATATATATATATATATGAAGAGTTCATTTGAAAAAACAGATTACGCCGTTTTTAACAATTTTCAAAAATCATGTTTTTTCATAGTGCATTCAAATTAAACTCAATCAAACTGCAGGTAAGTTATTTTGATTATTTGATTAGATTAAAAACAAATAAACTCTTTATGTGTGTATGCAACTCCATAGTTTACACACAAACACACACACACACTGTATGTTTATATATATATATATATATATATATATATATATATATATATATAGTGTGTGTGTGTGTGTGTGTGTGTGTGTGTGTGTGTGTGTGTGTGTGTGTTTGTGTGTGTGTGTGTGTGTGTGTGTGTGTGTGTGTGTGTGTTTGTTTGTAAACTATGGAGTTGCAGCCTCGATTTACAAGAAATAATTTAGTATAACAAATCAACAATTTTTTTCACAAATCCAACTTCATATATAATACAATCTGACTTTGGCTTATTATTATTATTATAATTAAAAAAAATCACTTTTTACAATCTTTCATAAAGGAAGAATTGTAACCAGAAAGAAACAAAATATTGACTAAATTTGCTGTCAAAAACACAAACTAAACAAAATGATCACAACCACAGCATCCAAAACTGGACATTGCAGAAGTATTTGCCTTTACGTTTGCATGTACAAATCTAGCCCTGGTTTGTTATATTGGATTATTTTGCCCTTTGTATGACATTTGTTGAAAATCTTCCAATCATATATAATATGTAAGAAGACATGTCAACCACATGCATGAATCCCCTCATATTCAGCAGCTGATAAAACCAGACCAATGAGAAAGCAGAGAAGTGTTTCTCACGCGTCTGATTAGCTCTCCGCTGTATAATTGGCAGTTGACTGGGGCAGGTGGGGAAAAATAGAGCACTGGCCTCATTTCGCTCTCTAGAGACGATTCAGAGAGAGTAACACAGGCGCCACACAGAAACCAGCAGCCCAAGGACAAAGAGGGAAGAGCGGTGATATGAGACCAAGCCACGAAAACAGAAGAGAGACTGCAGAAACCGGACTTTGAGGACATAGGACACAAGATGAGGCCTGTCAAACCATACTATACCACAGAGGAATGCATGCGAGTTAGTCAGTAGAGCAATAGAACCAGTATTGGATGACAGAAATAACTAAAAACAGCTCTTTTTCCACGTGTGTTTTGTCCAAGCGTCCATTCAGCTCGCTCGCTCCCTTTTTTGTGAGAAGAAACCCTTTTACACACACCTCCTGTCGTACTGTACTTCATTCTCTTACATAGACAAGCGCACCGCCCCCCTCCTATGTAGGACATGGTGAATATAGATATATTTCCAGTGAATTGGTCCCCTGAAACTTTAATTGGAGAACTTCCATAGAACAGACTGTCCCACTTTTATAACCCGTTAAACAGAAGTGGAGCAACCAGGTCCGGCACTGGTCCCTTCATTTCTCTAACTCTCTTTGTGTCTCTCGCCGGCCATCGCTCCATTAGAAAAGAATGACAGCGCAGATAACGGACAATTAAACCGAGTGTTGGTGGTCTTTTCTGCACTCTTTCCCTGGAGCTCAGAGTGAGATTGGATCTTGAGAAAAGCACAAAACGTTTTTTATTTCCATATCACACCTGCTAAAGCCTAGTGACAGAGATCATGAATGGTGCTTATCATTGTGAAACAGATCAATCATTCACAAGATTTATTGTGAATAACTGTGAATTGCACAAACGTTCATTCAAATGCAGTAATGGCATGATTTAAAAGAACAGTACCAAAAAAAAATAATAATAATGATACACAATTCTATTCAAAAGTTTGGGTCGGTAGCATTTATTAATTTCTGGAAAGAAGTTTCGTCTGCTCACCAAGGCCGCATTTCTTGATAAAAAATAAATAAATACAGTAAAAACAGAAATACTAGGAAGTTTTATTGCAATTTCAAACAGCTGTTTTCCATTTAAATCTATATTTTAAAAAGTAATTTATGCCTGTGGTGCACAGCTGAATTTTCAGCATCATTCCTCCAGTCTTCAGTGTCACGCAATCCTACAGAAATTATTCTGATATATTCTGATAAACTGATACATTTTATTTTTCAAAATTCTTTGATGAATAGAAAATTCAAAAGAACACATTTATTTGAAACATTATAACATTATAAATGTCTTAACGGCCAATTTAATGGAAAGAATTTGTTTTATTTTAAAAAGAATCTTACAAACCTCAAACTTTTGCGTCACAATGTTAGGGTGTTGTGAGTATTGCAATGTGGATGCTAAGGTGCTTTGATTGGTTACTAGTTTGGATGGTTGTAAACTCTCTAGATTTGACCCCTTCTTTAATTAAGTCTGAGGAACTTTTTAATTAGTTTAATCATAATTCTGATCACTTCACATACAGTCACTTACAGAGCTACGTGACCAATCATCATTTTACGCCCAGTAATTCTCCTGCTTTTTCAAAACAATCCAGATGCGAGGATGCATTTCAGAAAAATACAGGTGCATGTGAGTATTTATCAACATGAAGAGAAAAGGCACTGAGGACACCGCTGACCAGTGTTGCTAAAATTAACACACCTTGTTGTCCTACCAAAAACACACGTGTGAAGCTGATAGATCTCCTGCGGTGAACAAACAGAGGAAACTCAGCGGATCATAAATTAACTGAAGTGTGAGGAATCAAAACTATTTCCTTGAATACTAATGCATAACCAACATTTTCTGTATGAGGGGTTTTCATAGATTGCTTAACCTTGGAATAAAGTCTTTATTTAATCTTGAGTAAAAGGCCACTTTTAGCTCTGGGTGATGAACTTCTGATTCAGAGTAGTGCCAAAGGTGAAGAGTGTGACTCAACACACTGCTACAGGTGCCTGTCAGCAACATATGCACAATCAATAATAAACCATTCATTCTTATGGCATTAAATATTCATGCACTGTTTAGTTTCAAACATAATGGTTAACTCTCCAGCATGAATTTCCTACGATAAGATTTACATGTCAACATGTACACAGAAGTTTCAATAATCTATTAAAACAACTATTGCATGATTGTTACATGCTTAATTGTTCAGTCAATTTAAAAGGGTTAGTTCACCCGAGAATGAAAATTCGTCCATCTTCTACTCACCCTCGACGCATCCTAGGTGACTTTCCTCTTTAGGAGTAATCCAATCAAAGTTATATTAAAATTGTCCTTGCTCTTCCAAGCCTTTCAATTGGGGTAAGCGGGTGTTTGTTGTCAACAGTTCAGAAGACGTGAAATAAATTGCGTGCATCTGTAATAAAATGTCCCTCCACTCCGGGGAGTGAATAAAGCCCTCCGTAGCGAATCCATGCATGTTTTGTTTTGCTCTCTCTCCATGCTCGTCACTAACCACACAACGCTGACAAACTACAACATCCGCCTGCACGTCTTCCAGTTCCCCACAGTGAGCAGAAGCGGGGAAAAAAGTGTTTTTTATTTCTGAAATCTTGATATCTATTTTACAAAAATGCATGGATTTGGTACAGGGGGGCTTTATTCACCCCCCGCAGTCATGTGAGGGACGTTTTATTACAGATGCATGCACTTTATTTAATGTCTTCTGAACACCCGCTTACCCCCGTTGAAAGGCTTGGAAGAACAAGGACAGTTTTATTTTAACTTCGATTGGATTATTCCTAAAGAGGAAAGTCACATACTGTACAGCTAGGATGCTTCGGGGTGAGTAGAAAATGGATGAATTTTCATTCTCAGGTGAACTAACCCTTTAATAAACACCCTACTTATTTGCAAAAAAATAAATAAATAAATAACATTAAGATTAATCTGCAATGTTAACTATCAAAACTGACAATAGTATGAACAGCACGAAACTGGTACAAGATAACTCAGAGTGAGTTAACACAGGAAATCACACATGAACAGCCCAAATAATTAGGAGAAGCTTTAGAGAAGGAACCCGAATGAGGAGGAAACCCACAGCCGTGAACTCATTCAGCAACATACTGGAGGTCAGCGCTCTAGAAGACAGGAGGAGGAGGAGGAGAGAAAACAGGGACGAGGAGATACAGATCACAAATGATGATGGGAAAGAGCTTAGGACACGAGAATGAGTGTAAGTGCACAAGACCAAGAGAAACTCCACAAAGACATCAGTCCGTCCACAACTTTAAACCTCACAAACACACATGTTCCTCTCAGAGAAATGGACCGAGAGAAAGATAAAAGAGAAAAACAGACAAATAGAATGACAGACAGACAAAAAAATAGATAGATGGATGGATGGACCCATGTTCTAAATGCTCTAGTGTTCGAGCAAGATAAATTTGCATGTTTTAATGAAGTTATAACAGAAAAACCATTTATTTGGCTTGTTCCTCACACAAAGCTACATTGCAACTTAGAATATAGCAAAGTAGCCATATTAATTACTTTTATGCTGCTTTTTGGATCTTGACAGTCCCTGCTTGAAAAAAAAGAAAAGAAAGAAAGAAATATGAACATAGTTTATGTGCGCAGCACACAATTCTATTCATTAAAACACATACACAGCTACAGATCACATCCAGCTCAAACCGCAGTAAAATCGAATCTCCAATTGAGCCCAAACTATTCAAACACACATGAACAGTCCACGCTTTCTCTATACAGATTTCCTATGTAAGTATTAAAGTGTACAGTCATGCTCTCTGACGTACCTTTGCTCTCAGCAGGCCCTTCACACCAGGAAAACAGCACACACACACACACACACACACACACACACACACACACACTTCCTCACCCACTCACCATCAGCACAACTGAACTGAAGTCAAAAGCGCTGCATATACAGCTTCTGCAGTTCACATTCCTGCTAATGCACACCAGCACAACTGCAACAGTTTCTCAAAAGTCATCTTTCAAGCATCCCGGGTGTCACATGCATGCAACAGTTTCTATCAGATCGGATTTTATCGGATGCACTATCCAATTGGGAATTACCTGATTGTTCAGCCTGAGCTTCCTCATTCCAGCACAGAAGAACTGCTTCGCTCCAGAGACACGTGGTCAGCAGGGCAGAACAAGGTCCAGAGAGACACAGCCAAAGCAAACAGTCATACAATAAGTGTGTTTTCCCGTGCACATTCAGGCACTGCATCCATGCAGGATCACCTTCAGCACTGGAACAATCTCTCTTCTGATCTATCCTGCTGTCATGCACTCAAACACTCCTCCCTCCAGCCTCGCTCTCCACACACACACACACACACACATGGCCTATCATATCAAACTGGCTCGCATCTGAAGCTTGGGTTTCATCCGGATCTTCTGTGGCTTTGTGGGAAGAAGTCATCTGTTATGCTTGGAAACCACTGAAAGCCAAAGAGGAAAACATAAATGTTTCAGATGTATAATGCAGGACATCCATGCATATGTTTGTTTAAGTGTGTGTGCATGTATAAAAAAAAAATCTTGGCGTACTCCGACACACACACACGCTTAAACAGAACTGGGTCATGGATGGAAAAATGAAAGGAGTAATTAGCCTGCCTGCGTGCGTTCATGCACATGCTGTGGTGAATTAAACTGCAGAAATCATCACCAGTCCTCTTCACGCTGAGGTTAATCATCATCTCTCACCCACAAGGTTTGTACGAGGACACTGAGAACAAGCACTTGAGATACACTTACGAGACGCAAAACTGTAAGAGAGAATGACTGGCCTTCACCGAACTGATGAAGACAGAACATTGCCTTCTTCAGAGTCTGTCTGTGTTTTTTCCACTTTGAAATCAGACCTGTTTGAGAGTTCTTCCTGATTAGAGTCATTTGATTATTTAAGCATCACTATCACTAGTGCTCATGCTCATAGTTGAGCCTGAAACCTCTAAAGCTAGAGTAAGTGCTCCTTACCAGTGTTCTATTAGTATTGTTTATTATTGTTATTGTATTTAATAATATTTTAAATTAGCTTTTATTTTATTTTTTCATATTTTCATTTTATTTCCATTTTTATGTTGATTTGGTTTTTGTACAGTATAGAAATATTTAAATTCTTATATTTTTTATTTTTTTTAATAACATTTATAATCATATTTTTATAGTTGTTTTCAATATTTTCAACTATTTTCACTCTAAATTATAAAATTATTTTAAAAAACTTTTTTTTAAGTTTAGGTTTTTCATTTAATATTTGTTTTATTTTATCTCAGATTTAGTTAAATTACAAAAAAAAAATTCATCATCTATCATTCATCTGTCTGTCCGTCCATCCATCCATCCATCCATCCATCCATCCATCTATCCATCTATATCTATCTATCCATCCATCTATCTATCTGAGGCTGTGAGTAGTGAGTTGTCGGGGGACAAATGAGTCCTCAGAGTTGGTTTTCTCAGTACTTCTCTATTTTCAGGCGTCTATAAGTTGGTCTGCCACAGTGTTAGAGCCACATAAAACCAATCCTGCTGCCTAATTACTAAAGCATGTCTTTCTTAAGTTCAAAACAGAACTGAATGTGACCAGTATGTTGTCAGCATCAGGCCATGCTGCTCCCCTCCGCTGTCCTGTTTTCTGACTTTTCAAATGGACCCAAGTCCCACCCCGTCCTCTCACTATAACATCAAACCTCGGCGATGAAGCTGATAAACACTTTGGTTTCTCGACTAGTTTATGCATTAACATCTTCTAACAGAGCTGATCTGTGTGCTTTCAAACGAATAATATGAATTTGATGCATTACATGAAGACAGAGCTGAAACCATTTACATACGTGCCGTGCTACCAAAACCGTAACATCTTGCATATAAATTAATCACATTACCCGTAAGGATGTATAATTAATTTATTCAAGTACTTCTCAAGGCTAGATCACACTTAGTCATCCTGTTAATAAACTAGATTTTGACATTTATGAAGAAAATGTGAGAGGTTTCTTACAAAACTCGCTTGATGTTGAGGTGGTCAGAGTGAGTTTGTGTAATTGCTTGGTGGTTGCTTACAGATCCAAGTCAGTTATTCAGGTCCGTAGTTATAGATCGGGTTCAGTGTAGATCTGTGGGATTACTACAAGTTAACTGGCCAAGAAGACACATGCTTTGATGAATTATTCATGTCTGGAGCACTAGCACATCGCATTGCTGTGTCTAAATGTGGAATAAGCAATAATAATAGTGATACTTGATCTATTCAACACTACTCATTAAGACTGGCCAGTAAAAACAAAACCTATATTTGCAGCCTTCTCTTTCTATTCTTAAAGCATTGTAAAGATGCCTGGACTGTTTTAACATTAAAAACAAACTACTGGAATTGCTTATTCTCTGAGATGACCTCAAAAATCCCCAACATGTCTAAGGCCACATCACTGACCCTCAGTCCGATATAGATATTAATAATAATAATAGATTAAGATCGATTTGTGACTAATTGCTTTTGTTCAAGTAACTTTGGACAAAATTGTCTGCTAAATGCACAAGTTTAAATGTAAGGAAGATGAATATTAATACCACTGAAAATGATGTGTTTAATAGGCCATCAAATAATTACCAGGTTTCATAGAAAGTGGTGTTTCATGAGGCCAAAATGACATTTTTCATCCCCTAACAAAAGTGTAATCATCCCATCATTTCTGAACAGCTTCTTTCATTTCATGTGAGAATGTTCCTAAACATGTACAAGGTGCACTATTGTGCAAAACATTCAACTAGCACATTAAACATACATTAAACACAAAAATGATTTAATCTAAAGCAAAATAAAAGTGCTGACTAATAAACATGTTTATGTTAATAAAGAACACCATCACTGGTTATTCTTGGAAACCCACAGGAAAGTAACACACACACACACACGCACACACACATTGTCATGCAAGTTCCTCTTTCACAAAAAAAGCAAAAAACTAGGAACTAATCTTGAATAAACTGAGAAAACTTCCAAAGTTTTTAGAAATTAAAGAATAGAATAGAATAGAATAGAATAGAATAGAATAGAATAGAATAGAATAGAATAGCTTGAGATCTTGAACACTGAGTGTGATTAATCATAGACGCTGAAGTGGCAGATGTAATATATTCTATAATATATTCATAATCTATTCATTTACTCTCACTACTTTGCAGAGGTGGAAACACTGGGCCACATACATATTTTGAATGCATACCTTAAACACGTTTGTTTGACATTTTTGTCTGACATTTGCTGTGGGTTAAGTGTCGGTTTGAGTCCTGTTGAGATGCCAAACATCGTCTTTGCTCTCCAGTGGATGCCACTGACCTGTGGGACTTCCTGTCAGAAAGGACTGCATGCAAATTCATCAATCCAAGTAAAATCAAAATCAAGACCACATACTCTAAAACGGCCCAAATGCATCTGAATGACTCACTGAGTGTTCATTTTACAGCACTTGTCGGCTTTTAACCACTACAGCACATTAAGGAAATACAATAATCTGCTGAGCACTAAAAAAAAGTGTGCTCACTGAAAATGAGAGTGTGGTTAATTTTAAGACATGAAACACTTTCACAGGAAATTGCATTGCCAAAAATGAAAATACACAAAACTCAAAAGTTAACAAGGATCTGTGAACAAGCTGAACAGAGGTTAACAAACAAGCATTTCAAATGGTTAATTAGGTCATCTTTAACTAATTAAATAATAATAATTATAATAATAAAACACACATAAACCCAGTGTAATATTGGGTCAGCACAAAGATACTTTCCTGAGCGATAAATTTTGCATAAATATATACTAAATATATAGACATGTCCTAAACTCCATCTAAAACAGCATTTTGTTAATTCATGCATAATTATACATGCAGTTTTAATAATCTCACATATATTGAGAGATTGCATGCATGGAATAACTAAACCTCGGTATAATTAATTTGTCACACCACATTGAGCATTTAACATGAACATCAAGGCAAAAAAACAAAAATGATTAAAATGCTAAATATGTAAAAGAAAGCACCTAAATTACTGATTCATAAGATTTTTAATCTGCATTCTTGATGATCATTAAAACAATATTCTAGAATATCCAAAATAGTATCGATGGGAATTAACAGAATTGTTTAAATAGATAGTTTATAAGTTAGACCAAATTAAATGTGCTTTAACAAACTTCAACATAAAAAAGTCTAGTGAGAAAAACTGTATTTTCATTACTTAATAATGCAATAAAATAAGTAAGTCCTTCTTTCAAAGTTATTTTGGGTTTGAGCCTCTCAGTTGTACCATCTACTAGACCATCTACATGACTATGACACGTTCTGTAAATAGCATTGTCTGATAACAACCAAATTGTACATTAAAAGCAACAGTGCATGCTTGAACAGACACACAGCTGAAATGAGCTGTTAAACACTGCTGACTCAGTGTGATTGAGGGGTGTGTCGCTCTATGTGCCATAAGAAAAAAAACAACTAAAATAATTCAAACTTTCACACACACTTGTTCAGCTAAGCTTAAACACAGTAAAGCACTTCCCTAAAGTCCTACATGCAGCTGATCAATCTGTCCATCAGACGGTCATATTTCTCTTTCTGACAGACAGAGCGGTTTGGCTCGGCTCAGCTGATGGACATGAGGTCTCTGCTGATACTAGCAGGTAAAAAACATTCAGCATCATCTTACTGTCTTAGACACTTTGACAAGCTCTTGCTCTTTACTACATTAAATATGAAGTTTATTTCAAGCCAGTTTCCACTCTACTGAAGAGGCAAATTTTCTTAACAAGTTTGTTCGTCTGGTTAACATACTGGCATTAAACAGTGATAAATGTTGACAATTTTCCAAAAAATAATCCAATTTCAGAGCAAACATCACTGTAAATATGAATTATATTATTTTTGGTTACATCACATGCCATTGCTGTTACTCAGATTTGTATTACAGACATTTTGCATATATATATATATATGTATGTATGTATGTATATATGTATGTGTGTGTGTGTGTGTGTGTGTGTGTGTGTGAGAGAGAGAGAGAGATGTTTTTAAAGGCGTGCAAAAACAACTTTCAGACAGCTGTGGTATCATTATAAAATCATTATTAAATTTTTTAAACAGATCATTATTACATTTTTTTAAATATTACAAATATACAGTATATAACATTTGCTGTGATTCAAAGAAAGTCATTCATTTTATTGAGTAATTAATGTCTATTTTATTTTTTTTTATAACTCCTTAGTCATTGTTCAGAAATATTTCACCAATGTAAGTTGCAACTGACCAGTCAGAAAAAGTCTTCCAGAGAGATATGTAGTTAGACACATACATATTTTTGAAATGACATCTCAGATGTTCTGGTGTGGTCACAGTTTATCTGGATTTTAGACACTTCTGGTTCCACAGCCCTGAAAATGCAGCGGACAGTGACTCTTGAGTCATTACAGGGTGTGGCTGTCTCGTTTCAATGACAATAAAGCTTCAAATTAAAATAAAAGCTGAGGATTTTTAATCCAGAAATAATCATATTTATCTTTTTATGTTACAGTGTTGTTGGCTGTGATAAGGGACGGCAAGGGACAGAAACCAACAGGTAAATACCCACATTTCACTACACACACATCCACAGATTGTGTGCATGGCCAGATCAACTGAAATAGTCCAAGTGGTGAAGATCAGCAAATAAAGATTATCAGCTCTTCTTGATGAAAAATAAAAACATTTAACATCATATCAAATCTATTACGAACACAGCATTGAAAAAAAAACCAGTGGATATTTCCAGAACTTCAAAACAGAACATCTGATATTTCTAAAGTCACATGTTTAAAATGTCTTGTGTATATGAAGTATACCTCACTTCCAGCCTGGTGTAAAGTAGTTCAGCCGTAGTTTCTCGAGAGGGACCGAGTGGCCGTAGCAGGGTGTGTCTGATAAAGATTGAACAGCCTGACTCCTCAAAATAATCTCGTCAAAGTCAGACGAGATGAATTTAAGATCTACAGATCCTTCTGAGGAATCTCAGCAGCTCGAGTGTATGTTCATCAAAATCCCATGATCACGTTTCACATCGATTAGACAGTCGAAAACTATACTGAACTCGACAGCAAAGCCACAGCCCTTAAATAATCACCAACGCATGCATTTACACAGAAGACAGAAGATGCAGGGGCAAAAAAAACATCTCAATTCATTCAAACTGAAATCAGAAAGAAGGCGAAATTTTGACTTTTTAAATAAATAATGTATAATTATGGCTTGTTCAAAACATTTTTTTACTTAATTGCTGAAACACATTTCTTGAAACCATCACTCATTTTCTCAAAACCTTAAACACAACTCAAAACCATTTCACTTGTACTTAAAATCAAGCAGTGATCTCAGATGATACACATGAGTCAATTAAATAAACACTCAATAGACACAACAGAGAAAAATGAAGAACACAGCATCCAGAACATTACAGAAAAAAAGTTCTATTGTATTGAGTAAATAATAAAATTCTGTAAAAATGTATATAGTAATTGCAATTGAGTGAGTTGAATATATTGTATGTACTGCAAGAATAATATTGATTAGTTCTGAATGTTTGTATATATCCAGCACTTAGATACTGCAAAAATACTGCAATCCAACTGCAAAGGCCAAAAAGGTGAAATAAGACTCTAAATGAATAGCATGTTACAGTACACTCAAATACTGTAAGTTATGCTATTGTAAAATCAGGGTCAATGAGAGATTCATTCTGTGTCAGCATGATGTCTTTGTGCTTGAGTCCAGCTTGAGGACTTTGTCCACATCACAAGTAAAATAGTCTTTTTTACTAGACAAAGAGAAAAACCCCTCTGATGTGACCGATCAAGTCTTGATAACTCACTAAACCTACTCTTTCTCTCCTCATCCTCCTCTTCTTCTCATACTGCTTCAATCTATTGTCAGTATCATTATTCAGTCATCTGTGCCACTTGTGCACTCTGGCTCAGATTTTGTACAGTCGTTGTGTATAAATGATGACAACTGTGCATTACTTGCGTTTAGCATTTTGCAGCAAAAAAGCATCACAGTGTGTTAAGTGAATGAGAATGTGATAAAAGTTTTGCAAAAAGAGACTAACTGCCTGTTTAAGGTTTAGCAGAAAGAGTGCTTTATTCGACAAACTGGTTTAAGCTAGTGAAAATTTGGTTCAGAGATAGGGGTTTAGTGTTTTAGCAATCCAGAAAAACTGTAATAAATAAAGGCATTAATAAATACATTATACATAGATAAATTGAAAGAAAGACAGAAAGTCCATTCTAGGATGCAAACTTATCCAAGTACTCCAGTTATCTTTGTAGAGCAAACAGCAATAAATCACAGGAGTTTTCAATTATTGTCAATCAATCGGTCATTCATATTTCATAAAAGTAGTCAGACAACCTAAGATCTGTCTCTTACTGTATATGTCTGTTTTCTTCCTCTCAGTGTTACTCCGGCCGAAGTTCCCACAGGTGTATGTCGGAGATGACATCACTCTGATCTGTAACCGTGAAGGAGGGAGTAAACCAACAACATGGTATCGTGATGGAAAAGTACAAGGATCATATAAGGATTATACAATGCTGCTTACTGCAGTGACACCAGAAAACAACGGGTCGTATAAATGTGGGCAGGACAATCAGGAAAGTGACCCGTTCACACTCATTGTACTGGGTATGAACACCATCCTAAACGTTCATGATCGTCTGTTGTGTTCCTCCTGCTGTTTCTCATGATCTCTCTCTCTCCCTCTCTCTCTCTCTCCCTCTCTCTCTCTCTCTCT